>NC_052510.1:1594287-1676036 GCF_014356525.2 Nilaparvata lugens
AGCCAGTCTATTGCTGTAGTTCCATAAGGTCTATAGTTTCAATCAGGTACTTGTGGATGAGAATACTGCGTGAGGTCTACTGTTCACAGAGCTACTAGTATTAAAAGAAAAAGGAGCCTCCTTCATACGCCAATAATAGAGTAAAAATCAGACTATAGAATTATTCAACATAAATCAGCTGACAAGTGATTACACAGATGTGTGGAGAAGCCAGTCTATTGCTGTATTTCCATAAGGCAGGTACTTGTGGATGAGATTACTGCGTGAGGTCTACTGTTCACAGAACTACTAGTATTTCAGAATGCAAGAAATATAATTCTGTTCTCAAATATTGCACAATTCAAATTAGAAAGACCCAACCTCTTCTAAACACCTCCTGTCAAATCTCTTACATTCATTTCACCTTCAAACTTATCAACACTTCTATTGTTATTCAAATTTAAATCCACTGCCTCAAAACAATACCTTACCAGTCAAGTCCTATTCATTGATTGGCATACTATAACCATACAATAATAAAATATTATTATATCTATTGGCGTACTATAACCATACATAATTATATTTATTTTAGATATATATATTTTTCAGCTACAACCCACTGTAGTGTACTCCACTTTGAACAGTCATAATTCCTTATAATTAACAATCAATACTGTCCATTCAACGTATACTGTCAATTTGAAATGAATATCACCAGATCAAATCAGCACATGATTAATTATATCACAGCACATTGTCTAAGCTGATTTATTTTCGCAGACTTTACATTTTGGGCGCACCCTGTATTGTATTACAATTAAGTTAATGATAATTATAATAATCGTCATCACTTCCTACCTATATACTAAGATTCATTTTACAACTGTCAGTATTTCTAATATCAAACAACATTGTTTCCCCATTTAACCAATACTGACAAAGTATCACAATATTGTAACTGTTTCAGTATTCCTCATAGATCTCCTTAATGTTTCCTATTTAAGTAAAGATGACAATTTAGCATGAATCTTGTTTCATTGACAGTAGGCTTTCAGAGTGTTAGCCTACTCAAATCTTAGAGATTTGTTCAGAACAATTTGACACGGTAATTATTATTTTAATTTAGTCTGACATGTAAGGTTGTTGTTACCAATTGTCTGTCTATTTTTGAAATAATGGTGATTTGAAATAATTGGTAGAGGTGTCATACTGTATCTGCATGTATTTAGAATACATGATGTGTTTGTTTTCAATACATAACAATTATTTTTCCTCGCACACAGGCTTTGTCCATGTGATGAACCTTCTTCAAGTTTTATATATGTATATTCTGTATTGTTAGTATTTCTTAAGAAGAAGAATAAATATAATTTCAATTTCAATAGAATATATAATGAAACTTTGTAACATATCTAATACAATATAATACAATACATTTTATTTTATTAATTTCAATTTCAATAGAATACATAATGAAACTTTGAAACATATTTAATACAATGTAACTGGGATACATATTTATTTGAAAAATACAATAGGTTGAATGTATTTGAATTTTTTGTGATGAGATTTAGTTCAACTATAGTGAGGTCCACGTTATAATGGGAGTGTTTGATTAGCAATGGTATTGCTATCCTTGTCTATCATTCATCAAAGCGGATAGCGCTATCTCTTTTTCGCTTTGCTCTGCTGCCAGATCGTCTTTCAACAATGTAGAAAAATAATTAACTTAATATTTCATCTTGATTATGAAAATTCATTATGAAATCGTTGAAAAATATAATATCTTGCTTGATAAAATATAATTGATTATTTTAAACTAGAATATTACATCAATACACCTTTATAAGCTACCCTCCATAGAAGGCATTGACAAGACAGAGGATCGGCAACGTTATTCTTCTATCTTTCTCCACAGCCATTATAACGTGGACCTCACTATAGCACTAACGACGTTTCGACGTGTTGTTGGCCATTCTTCAGACTCAGAAATATTGAATAAAAAGTGTTATTCATTCGAAGTTAAAATAAATAGTGGAATCGAATGGATTAGCAACACAGCAAATTTGAAAAAAAAATCTTAAGAATCTATATAGTCTATTCAACTCTATTGAGTTGAGATGCGGTTTGATGTAATGAGAAAGTGTGAGAGAACTGAAGAATAGACTGGGATGAGGATAAGAAGAAACAAGAAGAAGAAAAAGAAGAAGAGGATTGATTGATTGATTGATTGAGTACTTTATGTAGATTACAATATATACTGGCTTATACACTTATATACAATAGCTTACAATACAGCAAAATTATAGATGAATTCACATAATATAGACTAAGAAAATAATTGTTGAACTGTATATGATATGAAAAAGCAATTTGTAATATAATAACTATAGATAATAATCATATTGTTATGCATCTACATAAATTGGCGGAGCTTTGGACATATCAATGTCCATTCTTCGGAAAGAATATTAAAAATATCCTCCCCACTAACTCTCTACCAAACTCTCTCTAGTGAGAGAGAACTGAAGGATAGACTGGGATGAGGATAAGAAGAAACAAGAAAAAGAAGAAGAGGAAGAGCAGATAGAACAAGAAGAAAGAGGTGAAAGAGTATGCATTATTATTATAATAATCATAAGGATCATGGTGGCATCTTTAGAAGGGCCGAGCAGCCTTTCACTAAACTTAAATCTTCTCTAAAACAGCTAGCTATAAATGGCCAGAGCTTAAACTAAACGATTTACGAATAAAATAATTATATATCTGTTAGCACGGTCATGATGCGGCCGTCAAAACGGTACGGCACTGTTCAGAGCGAGAGAAAGAGAGAGAGAGTGTGTGTGAGAGAGAGACTGAGAGAATATGTGACTCCAATAGTGTGTGAGAGATGAAGAGAATATATATATGACTCCAAAAGTGCTTGAGAGAGTAAGAGAATATATGATTCCAATAGTGTGTGTGAGAGAAAGAGGATATATGACTCCAAAAGTGCTTGAGAGAGTAAGAGAATATATGACTCCAATAGTGTGTGTGTGAGAGAAAGAGGATATATGACTCCAAAAGTGTATGTGAGAGAGAGAGAGGGAGTAAACCAGAGAAAGTATAATCGTAAATTTAATACTCTTCCTTCTTTAGTTAGATTTCGTTTGAAACAGTCAATATTCCTTGTGAAAAACATTAATGGTTTCAATGAATCAATAATTTAATATGATTATTTTAATAATTTAATATGAGAGTAATATTATAGGTAGTGTATTGAACAGAAAGGAAAAAATTAATGTTTGAAATGTGAATGGAAGTATTTTAATACATAGTATGAACTATAAATAAAAATATACACCAAGCTACATTCAGACTCAATAATTTTTACTCCCACAAATTTTCTATCAATAGTTATTTCTACATCTAGAGTGAAAAATACAACTTTTTCTCCCTGAGGGAGAAATAGTTATTTGTATATCTAGAGAAAATCTAGTGAAAAGTACTGTTTTTTCTCCCCTGAGGGAAAAGTTTGAAGCCCGAGGCGAAGCCGAGGGCAACAATTTTCCTGAGGGAGAAAAAACATTTTTCACTCGTGATATACACAACATTTTTCCTCCACCTACATTTTTATAAAAACTGCTAATAAAATAATTTTTAAAAACGTATGTGACAACAATGTGTTACAACATTTAATCTAAAAAGTAAACAGAAACAGCTGGCTTGTAATCACAGTTTTCCTCCGACAGCACTATCTGTCGGCTAGAGTTGTAACAACAATGACAGCCAAAACTACAGCAATGATGAAGTTCCCGTTTCAAATTTGATTAGTTAATAAGTAATATTCGTTGGCTGATATTTTGAATAACATGGAATAAAAGAAAAAAAAATATATACATTTTTTTTAGTATAGTGATATGAAGTTTGTAATAATAATTTCAGCATACAAACATAAATTTTATGTATCGATCAAATGTCTGGTTGAGGTATTGAATTTAGTTGGTTTAATGACTACTCTATATGCTTCCTCATCTGAGCTTAGACCTTCTGACCTATTCCAAATGTACGTTTATAAAATAGAGATGCTTCCCATGTTATTTAAATGGTGTCACTTTTACTCCCTAGGGAGTTTTTCTGTTTTTTAGTACCGAGAGCGAAAAAGTGACACTTTAGTATCATGTTTCAGGGAGAAAAGTAAGTACTTTAGACAGTAGGTGGAGGAAAAATAAGTTTTCAGTTCATGGAATCCTTCAACTATTAAGTAAGACATAATAAACATTTTTCACGCCTTACACTTATACCTAATAAGCCTGAAAGAAGGTCAAGTAGGTCACTATTTTATAACTCCAACTATTAAATAAGTTTCGCTTCCACGATAAAGTTTTTTCTCACTAAACGACCAAATTATGTTATTTCCAAATTTTGCATGCGTTTAGAGTAATTTTTGTATCAAAACTCTATCATTATATGGAACCGTCTTCGTGATGAAGTATATTGTTTCGGGTTATGAAACAGAAATGCAACGTTTTTGTAACTATAATAATGTAATAATATGTTTTATGATCAGTCCACTGAAAGGTCATAAAATATTATAAGGCTATTTAGTAGTTACATACACATCGATTCTTGGATGTACGATTTTTTGTCGTTATTATGAATTCTATTAGATTAAACAGATGATGTCAGACAGATTACGTTTGTCAAGTTCCGTTCAATCTGGTAGATTTCATAAGGACGGCAATAGTTATTTGTGCAACTAGTGCGCAAAGTGACAGTTTGCTGCACCGAAAGAAACGTTTACGCCCGAGCCGTAGGCGAGGGCGGAATGGCTTCTTGAGTGCAGCAGAGGAACTTTGCGCACGTATTTCACATTAAGTTTTTCCTACAGTTACCATTGAATATGAAAAGTGGGTAATTATGGGTAAAATTGCCTGAAATCCATCAAATGTTTTTCTGTGTAATTTTATTATTGATAAAAACCTTAATTTATTGTCAAATTGAATAAAAATGTTGTCCTTGGTTATAATATGCGTATTAATAATTAGCTCGTTGTGCTTCGTTGTACCTCTGCTCACTATAGCAGCCCAGTCACTGTTACCAACTTCATTTTGATTTTGCTGCACTGTTGCTCCATATAACCTACTAAGTATTTTGCGTTGCCATGTTGCAAATCTGGAGTGCAGAAAAATTTTTCCCGCACTAGAGCGGAAAAGTGATTCTTTGCGTTCTGTAATCAGTGCAGCTATGGCCACTTTTCAACGTAACTGTAGGAAAAAAATAATTATTAGTTGTAACATGGAAAAATTGAATGGTATTATAATAAAATAATAAATAAATTTATTTGTTTCAAGCACATATGCTAATACAAACGAGTTGAGTTGAATACAGTCATTACATTCTATGATATCACATTACTGGTATGTCTTAAATCATGCTTTAAATATACATCACAAGTAAGAATACTTTAGTAAGTATATATTTTTCCTAATATACAGAAGAATAGATCTATCACATTCGAAAAATTTGAAATTTTAAAATAAAATATCTATCTGTACATTTTTATGTAATAACAATTCCATATCTATCAATCATTTTTGGTAGAGAGTTAGTGGGGAGGATATTTTTAATATTCTTTCCGAAGAATGGACATTGATATGTCCAAAGCTCCGCAAATTTATGTAGATGCATAACAATATGATTATTATCCATAGTTATTATATTACAAACTGCTTTTTCATATCATATACAGTTCAATATTTATTTTCTTAGTCTATATTATGTAAATTCATCTATAATTTTGCTGTATTGTAAGCTATTGTATATAAGTGTATAAGCCAGTATATATTGTAATCTACATAAATAAAGTACTCAATCAATCAATCAATCAATCAATCATAGCACTCCAGTATAATATATATACCGATACATATTTTATAAACGTGCAATAACAGTTCAACTACAAAAATAAATAGTATTATAATAAATAATTGACTTTTATTAGAATAGCCTTGTATTAGCTTTGTTTCTAGGCAAGGACCTCTCATTCTTGTGGGTGTACTGGAGGTGGTGTTGTGATAGAAATCATTATTCACTAGAAAGATTTGTTGTTTTCACACCCACTCATTTATAAGAAAATTGAGAGAGTAGTTTCGGTTGCTACGCCATTATAAATTCAATTGATGATAATAATATGCTACTCTTGAATATAAATAAAAAATAGAAATATAAGTACCCTTTTTAAATTTGTTCACTCACAATCAATTTAAAAAAAGTAGGCTACTTAGATTTATATTTTTATCTATACAACAATTATATTTGTAGTGACTCAGTTCTCTTCAATTCTTTGCCGTTTTTATTTTTGCTTTTATCCTATCCTCTTGATAATATACTCTTCTTCTTCCCACATATCCTTTCAAATTCTATGTATATCACTTTCTTTTTCTTCTTCTTCTTCTTCTTCTTCTTCTTCTCTTCTTCTTCTTCTTCTTCTTCTCTTCTTCTTCTTCTCCTCCTCCTCCTCCTCCTCCTCCTCCATCATCATCATCATCATCATCATCATCATCATCATCATCATCATCATCATCATCTTCTTCTTCTTCTTCTTCTTCTTCTTCTTCTTCTTCTTCTTCTTCTATACATCCTTCTCCGTCATCATCCACTCTTCTCTTTTCTTCTATGCTTTCGGTTTTTGCATCGTCATAAATTAAGATAATTCAATGCATCCAATCTAATAGCGTTCATGTTAAATAGCTTCACTTGAATTAGATGGCTCCAAATAGGCACTTATAACGTCGCACCTTTCCATCAAGTCGTAAAATAGCCTTATTGTATAGGCTAGACTATCTAGCCTAGCCTTTCTAGTTGAAGGGTCAAATTGGTTAAAAATGCTTTTAGCACTAAACTTCTCATTAGGAACTACTGTTGAAGATTATTATTTTGGTTGGTTCTCACTTTAATAGTTTATATCTAGTGTACTGTACTTTCTAATATTGAAGATGTCTGTTAGTATCGCTTAGTATGCTCAGATTAATAAGTCTGAGGCCCAGTTGCTCAAAAGCCGGTTAAATTTCAACCGCGATTAATTTCACGAGAACCAATCAGAGAAACCGTCTGTCTTTTCAAAAACACCTTCTCTGATTGGTTCCCGTACAGTTAATCACGATTAAAATTTATCCTTTTTGCAACCGTTCCTGAGTGTAGATACCTTATTTCTACATATTCTACACTCTCCCAAATTGTTTTAATATTTGAATTATTGAAAAATTGATTAAAATCTAGTACAATAGCATAGCCACCTCTAATACAAGGCCGCGGTCTACGATATTGCAACGTCGCAGTGTAGACCTAGAGTCTAATACATGATTGGTGAAAAAGACTTTAAAAAATACCAGCTGATCTTTTTCACCAATCATGTATTAGATTCTAGGCCTACACTGCGACGTTGCAATATCGTAGGCCGCGGCCTTGTATTAGAGGTGGCTATGACAATAGGTATAAGATAGAGATGGTTCCTTTGTGTGATTTTCTTTCTTTCTTTGTTTTATTAGTTCCTTTGTGTGATTATCTTTTTTTCTTTGTTTTATCTACTATGAATTTTGACAATTCCTATACCAGTTCCTGGGGAAGCTTTCAAAACAAAATAGAGGCATAATACCATAAAGAAACAATAGCGTAAGTAGATATCCCATGGTATAAGGCGTTTATGTCGCAACTTTTACTGTTATCCCAAGCCTATAGTTCATGTAGTTCTTTCCTATGCAGCTGTGTGACGTTGGTAGTCTCTCAAATTGTGCCGTTCATACACTATCACCCCAACAAAACAGTAAAAATTGACTATAATTGACAGTAATCGGCTTGAGGAACAGTAAAAGTTGCGACATGAACGCCCTATACCATGGGATATCTAATTACGCTATTGTTTATCTATGCTAGTAGCCAAGTCTATGATAATACTCAGTCATAAACTTCTACTCCCTGCACTATTTTTAAGACATATCTTGTATACAGTAGCCTACCTGCTTTCTCTATATTTATTTTATGTATTTCTATTTCAATATTCAATTGTTTTCATTCATGAAAGTAAATAGATAAATGTTTATTTCCCCCCAAAAAACTAAAACTACTACATCAATTACAGAAAATATTATATAGTTTACAATTACATACAATATTTAGATTCAGAAATTTCTTATAATGTGTCTTCTACATGTTTATTGTTTTCTGTGTGGAAATTTACCTACTCCACTATGGCGTACCAAGTTCCAGAGTAGGTTTTAAAATGGTGTATGCTAATAAGCATGTTATCTTAACTTACAACTTTTCACACTTTTAACATAACGTTCCCTCATTTTCTCAGGTTTCATTGGCACCCAATGCGCGATCAATATTTGAACTAATCTTCATCTTTTTACATGATTATAAAATCAAATAATTCTCTTCACTAAATTCACAGATAAACGAAACATTATTGAGTAATCTAAAATATTCATAAATAGTTATTTGTATATCTAGAGTGAAAAGTGCTGTTTTTTCTCCCTAAGGGAAAACTTTGAAGCCCGAGGCGAAGCCGAGGGCAACAATTTTCCTGAGGGAGAAAAAACATTTTTCACTCGTGATATACACAACATTTTTCCTCCACCTACATTTTTATAAAAACTGCAAATAAAATAATTTTTAAAAACGTATGTGACCAAACAATGTGTTACAACATAATCTAAAAAGTAAACAGAAACAGCTGGCTTGTGATCACAGTTCTCCTCCGACAGCACTATCTGTCGGCTAAAGTTGTAACAACAATGACAGCCACAACTACAGCTATGATGAAGTTCCCGTTTCAAATTTGATTAGTTAATAAGTAATATTCGTTGGCTGGTATTTTGAATAACATGGATTAAAAGAAAAAAAATATATAAACTTTTTCTAGTATAGTGATATGAAGTTTGTAATAATAATTTCAGCATACAAACATAAATTTTATACATCGATCAAATGTCTGGTTGAGGTATTGAATTTAGTTGGTTTAATGACTACTCTATATTCTTCCTCATCTGAGCTTAGACCTTCTGACCTATTCCAAATGTACGTTTTTAAAATAGAGATGCTTCCCATGTTATTTATATGGAGTCACTTCTACTCCCTAGGGAGTTTTTCTGTTTTTTAGTAACGAGAGCGAAAAAGTGACACTTTAGTATCATGTTTCAGGGAGTAAAGTAAGTACTTTTGACAGTAGGTGGAGGAAAAAATATGACAGCAACATATTGGTTGCAAAAGTGTCTGAGTGAGCTCGGGAATTGATAGATTTCCAGTTTTTCTCTCGCGATCAGTGCTTCTTTGTAAAAATTATAAATAAAAATAAACATCAAATTAAGCTTCTGGTAGAGTAAACTTATTAATTGTAATTGTGATTTCTTCTGTAATTTCTTCCCAATTTTTTTTATTGCTTTTCCTCAACCTTTCCCCAATTTTTATCAACTTTTTAATAACTTTTTCTCAACTTTTCTGTCGCAGGTTTCACGGGCACCCAGTGCGAAATCGACATAGACGAATGTGCGCTGAACCCGTGCATGAATGGCGGCGTGTGTCATGACCTGGTCAACTCGTTCCGATGCACTTGCGCCATCGGCTTCACTGGCTCCAGGTGTCACATCAACATCGACGACTGTGTCAGCAACCCCTGTCGCAACCAGGGTGTGTGTCGCGACTCTGTCGCCGGCTACACCTGCGAGTGTCCGCCCGGATTCACTGGTTAGTTGAATTGGATGAAAATGAATTTTATTTGAATAAGACTAACTATTCCATCTTTGAATAATACAATAATTAGAATAGAATATAACTGTATATGATACAATTCAAATTATACAGAAACAGAGAAAATGAAACCTTAGTTGAAAATAAACTCAAAATAACATTCATTCTCTCTCAACAAAGTAAAAGAGTTCTTCAGGCTTAGTCGAAGCCGTCAGCTGGAATAATACAACAATTATACCTACAATGTTCTGAATTGATGAAGCAATAATTGGTTGCTTTATCAAACAAATCATAAATTATATTGAAAAATGATATTGAGGTACCAGTTCATTTATCTTAAAGAACAAAAAAGGCACGTTTGTGCCGTTGAAATGAGTTTTTATTGATGGTTTTATATCAATTAGCCTATTCATCTAATAACTCTCAACTTAGATTTTCCAAGAGGATGACTCGACTAAATCATATGATACGGCCGCCAGTGGACTTGAAAAAGTGGAGAAGTGGCTTGATATTAGTAATCCTACATTAAACCATAGGAAAAGATAGCATATTAGCATATAAGATTCCATATTTCACTGTTAACTCAAGCCGTTTCTCCTAATAGTTATTTTTCGTGAACCTATGAGACGCTGGTAGTCTTTCATACTGTGCGGTTCTTACACTCTAAACCCAACAAAACAGCAATAATCGACAGTAATCAGCTTCAGTTGAGAAGAAATCTGCTTGAATTTTGGAACATAAACTAACTACTTATGCCATTGGATATCTACTTATGCTAGTGTAAATTGATGAGATGAAATATCCATGCCAGCGGCAGGATTCAAACCCTCGATCCAGGTGGTGCTAGCAGATCGAAATTTTTTTTCAACGCTCTTTACCACTAGACTAATCCGGCCGGCCACTTTTCACCAGTTTTTTTCTGCTTAAAGTCTTTTTATTAATTAGGCCGAGGCATGTTTTCCTTTTTTCATTACAATATTCATCACTTTATTTGATTTTTCTTTACCCAGAGGCACCGACTGTGATATTAACATCAGCGAAAACTCTTTCACATAAGATAAGATAAGATAAGATTCTTTATTTCGCATCCAATTTACAACAGAACAGCGCACAAAACTAAAAAAAAAGATAGCAAATAAGAATAATAAAACAATACTTAAGACAACTTTTTAACCGAATAAATATGAAATTTACATATCACTTCCATCCTGGTTTATTCATTCATGCATTCTTATTCATTCCTATTCATCAATTAATTCATTTTTTCTTCAGGAAACGACTGCGAAACGAACATCAACGACTGCCAATCCTCTCCCTGCCACCGGGGCGAATGTATCGACGGCGAGAACTCGTTCACATGCCATTGTCACCCCGGTTTCACCGGCTTTCTGTGCCAACACCAGATGGACGAGTGCCAGTCCAACCCGTGCCAGTTTGGCGGCCATTGCGAGGATCTGATCAACGGATACCAATGTCGTTGCAGACCTGGCACCTCGGGACCCAACTGCGAGATCAACGTCAACGAATGCAACAGCAACCCGTGTAGGAATGGCGCCAAGTGTGTCGATGGTATCAACAAGTGAGTACATGCTCTAAGTCTGGTTTTCATTAGTAGAGTTAGTGGTAGAGTTTCCCGGGCAAGTAATAACTATTTTGTGAACTCTCCCAATGAAAACGTTCATGGTAGAGTACTAGTTTTTAGTAGAGTAGAGTGCGATAGCATCGTGGGATAGTACTCTACCACTTGCCTTCCCTCACCACAGCTTCTCACTCTACTCTACCACTACCACTCTACCACTCTCCTAATCTCCACTCTCCACTACTCTACCACTATACTAATGAAAACAGTCTCGAGCTAGTAGAGCAGAGTCGTGCCGTAGGCTATCAAGTTTAAGAAGTATTGTTATTCATTAAAAATTGTAAGCAGGTTGTGAACGGCAGGAGAAGCCTCCACCAAATATGTAAGGACGATGTGCCTACACCAAATATGTAAGGGGGAAAAAACTATGATAACAAGAAAAGAACAGAATAACTAGAACTTTAATTAATGAATCTTTAACATATATACATTTCAACAAAACAAGATTAATTTGGTTATAAAACAATATTTGATATGAATTAATGGAGAAAACACTCGCTTGCTGCTAATGAGGATTCAATGTTTGTGGCTATGGAAATTTAAGAACAAATGATTCAGTAGTCACCTACCTTTTTGAAATAGCTTCCCACTTTGGCATCCACTGGTATTTCGCGACTTTAGTATTTAAAAAATAAGAACAAATATTAACTGAACCAATGAATAGGCTCAGAACCCGTCTCCCTTAACAATACAATTATTTTTATACTGCCCGATCTGTGACAGAATAATTGTACTATTAAACGAACCGAAATCTAGCCTTTTTCACTGAATCAGCCGGACTTAACTTTCAGTCCTATCGAACGAGCTCACACACTGACACACCAAAAGTAAAATTCTGGGTATTAAATATAACTCAGTCAATGCCAAACATGAAGCCATTTCAAGTACATATTTTTATCTGTCGCACAAGCAGCACGTTTGTTATTAACAAAAGAGAAGCTACATTAATTTTGACAACAAATGAAATAAACAATCTTTCTGTCGATGACAATATTTGTTCAAGGACAAAACCACTGTTCATTAAACTTTTACAATTTAAAACTCTAAAATCCTGATCAATATGAGATAAATATATGATTCATATAAATATGTCCCATATGACCAGGTGACAAAATACTAAGAAATTGTCAAAAACCACAGATTTATTGATAGTTAGAAAGTCCGGTTTTGGTTGTTACACCATTGTCAATCTCTGATAAACTGTTTATCATAATAAACAGTTTAATTATTACAAATATACATACAAATATATTTACAAAAATATATTTGCAAAAATATATTTACAAATATAATTATTGTGGTAATTATTCATATTAAATAAAAATACAAAGAAATTGTCAAAACCACAGATTTATTGATACCTAGAAAGACTGTGGTTTTTGACAATTTCTCTGTATTTTTACTTAATATGAATAATTACCACAATATCAACTTCTCAACTACACAACAAGTAAAAAGTATTAATTTATTGAAAAGTGTTTATTTATTTAAGTGTTAATTTATTAAAAAGTATTGACATTTTAAGGTTAGTTCTGTTCACTAGACAACACACTTTACCTACTATTCTCAATTATTGTAGTGAAAATAGTTACTCGACCAAGTAAGTAGAGTAGAGTTAGCTCGGTAGAGTTAGGATGCTAGTTACTCGACCACGAACTCTACTAGTGAAAATCAGGCTTTATGGATCAAATTAAATGTCCTTGTAGGGAAGACGATCTTATCCCCCACATATTGAGATAAGAGTAGCCGTATCGTTTCTCCTGATTGAAACTCTCCACCTAAAGATGTGGTCTGAGATTCCTAGTTTTAAGCCGCGTTTACACCAAAGCTATTAACAAAATGTTCATTTCTCCGTACTTTTAGATTCTATTAGATTGAACGGAACTTATACACATGATGAATATATGAGTGCTTGTCAAGTTTCGGTAAATCTAATATAATCTATAAGGATTAAGTTATCAACATTTTGTTAATAACTTTGGTGTAAACGCAGCTTTATGCTATCGCAAAAACTTTCTTTAATCATGTATGAAATATATAAATGCACTTTAATTAAATGAAATTCACAAAGAAATGACTTGTGTTTCAATAACTGTTTTTACCAGGAAAATGAATTCCAATCGAAATTATTCTTCACTGTTTTGAGAGCATCTAAAGCTGCGTTTACACCAAACTTATTAACAAGATGTTTATTTTTCCGTCCTTATAGATTCTATTAGATTGAACGGAGCTTGACAAACACATATGTTCATCATGTGTATGATAAGTTCCGTTTAATCTAATAGAATCTATAAGTACGGAGGAATAAACATTTTGTTAATAGCTTTGGTGTAAACGCGGATTAACTCTTATTCGAATTGGAAAAGTGGGTATTACTTGATACTGTTCGGGTAACATAATATTATTTGCTCATTTAATTAATGTATGTACCGATTTACAATTAATTAATGATATCTAAAAAATGCCCTGTCATAAATAAACTCTTTTGTTAATTTATTGGATGAGGTAAACTAATACAATATGCAGAAATAGAAAAAATACAGGCTATTGCCGAAAACTTTTTCCATTTATTCTAAAATGTATCTCAATTTTTCATACAGATACACGTGTGAATGCATGCCTGGCTTCACCGGTCTTCACTGTGAGACGAACATCAACGAATGTGCCTCCAACCCTTGTGCCAATGGCGGGCGATGTGTCGACCTCATCAACGGATTCAGGTAAACAAATCAATCCATCATTCATCAATCATCAGTCAATACTGGAATATGTGATGTAATATTAACTGTTCATTCTTGCTTAAAATAATCAATTATATCTTATTCGTCAACAAAAATATTTTTCAATGATAGAATAATAAATAGTTTTTCATAATGTATAAATTTTCTCTGCTATAACATTAAATTTAAATTCGACCTGATTGAATTACCTTGTCGCTTGTCTGAATGATGTATATATAAATATGCTATAAATATGCATATAAATATATAAAATATGCTATATATAAAATATGCTAAATATATATAAATATGCTATAAATAGAGTCTGTAAGACTTTCTCCTATTTTCATTGAAACTTAATAAAAATCCTCAGTAGTACACTTTTAAAAAATTACCTAGATTTTTTCCATTCATGGAGTTTCCTGTTCGCCTTTACAGCAATTTACTTGTTTCTTTAATGTATAAATTAACTGATATTTTTTTTTTTTTTGTATTCAGATGCGAGTGTCCACGCGGATACTACGACGCCAGATGCCTGAGTGATGTGGACGAATGTGCCAGTGACCCCTGTATGAACGGAGCCACCTGTGAGGATGGCTTGAACCAGTTTATATGCCACTGCACACCCGGATATGGAGGTAAATCTCCTAAAATTAACCAAATTCAAATCTTCAAAAATACTTTTAATTATTAGTTAGTTCAATCTTAATTGCTCAGGTGAAATTTAATGACGTATCCCACTTCAAATCGTTGAAAAAGTTTATCTCATGAGTTTGAAATCCAATTCTATATGATGATCATGAAATCGACACCATCATAAACTGACCTATCCATTACAGCTTTTCCATGAGGTGGTAAGGATAAAGAGAAAATCCTATGGTTGTCTCTGATAAGAACTAATAGAAGTGTTGTCAAGTTTCAAATATAGTGAGACGTAAAAAAATATAGCTGGAGAACTTGCTGGAGAATATTTATGCAATATCAATCAATCAATCAATTCATTTATTTCACAAACAAACATAATACAGTATGAAAAAGAAATATATAAATATAAATACAATATTCAGGAGAATGAAGACGATACATAACTTGAATACATTTTACTGCTGAACATTAAGTTTGTTTTTTGGTCATTCAAAAATATTTATTAAATATGTGAATATTTCCTATTTTGGTGATAATAATGTGAAATATTTCTTCTATGTCTGGTTTTGAAGCATCTAAAAACCTACTTTGTAAAAATAATTAAGGACTTGAAATTTTGTGAAGTGAACAACTACAAGACTTAACTTATTTTGGACTATGTGTAACCTTATCAAAATTTGGGGGAGGAATAGCACAAGGTTACTTTTTTTCTCATTATCATTTTGATGATGTACTTATTGTATCAATCAATTAGTTATCTTCTTTCTATTGCTTCACAAGGTAGGCTACAAGAACAGAGCGACAGACCAAGATCAGATAGAACAGACCCCAATACTCGATTCAAGATGGCGCCGGTCGTAAATAAATACTGCATAATCCAGGTGACAAAATTTGATCAGCTGATAAGGATAAATGAGAGTTGGGTCAGTTGGTACACTACCTCCGTAAACAAAGCCCAGTGCAATCTGGTGATGTCAGCATAGGTAGGACTCCTACATCAATAAAGATTTGTTGATTTCAGCTGATCTATATATCAGCTAGTGTTTTATTGGTGTAGGAGCCCTACCTGTGCTGACGTCACCAGAATGCACTATGGCTTTGTTTACGGAGGTAGTGGTTGGTAGGCATCTGGATTATGCTCATTTATTTACGACCCGCGCCATCTTGAATCGATGGTTTGGGTCTGTTATTATTCAGTTGGTCTTGGATACAGAATCAAATGTCATTCGTAACCTGCTGGTTAGGTTAGGTTAGTTACTTTACATGTATTACAATATTTATATATGATCAAGGCAGACGGCAATGAGTTTTAATTTTTGAACCGTGTTTTCAGGCAAACGATGCGAACTGAACGTGGACGAATGCGCGTCCAACCCCTGCCAGCACGGAGGCACATGTACGGACCACCTGAACGCATACCGGTGCGTGTGTGCGGCCGGCTACACGGGCACCAACTGCGAGGTGAACGTGGACGACTGTGCCGTCAACCCGTGCCGACATGCCGGCACCTGCATCGACCAGGTCAACAGCTACAAGTGTGTCTGCGAACTGCCCTACACCGGCAGGGATTGTGAGGAGAAGTTGGACCCTTGTGCACCCAACAGGTGAGATTATTTATTAAATCATCATAAATTGTAATTATTGTTGTGATTCTTCTTCTTCGATGGCGCTGCAGCCCAAAACGAGCCCTGGCCTCCTCAATACTGCGCCTCCATTCATCACGATCTCTTGCCTTCATTCTCCAATTTTGAAGAGGATGTGCTGCATCCTTTGAGATGCCATCCACCCATCTCAGTCTTGGTTTTCCCACTGGTCTTCTGCCTCCTGGTTTTCCCGTATATATTTTTCTGGGAGACCGAGTGTCTGGCATCCGCACCACATGCCCTGCCCCTCTTAAGCGTTTCAGTCTGACGTAAATACAGACAGGAGCGGCTCTTTATAGAGTGCAGATAATTCATTGTTGTTTGTTATTCGTCAGACACCCTCATCACACACAGGTCCATATATTCTACACAGCATTTTCCTTCCCAGCGATCTAAATTCTTTGCAGCCTTGGATGATAATATTTTTTTTATAAGGTTAGCAAAAAAATACAAGAATCGGAAAAGAAAAAAACAGGCTATTGCCTAAAACTTCTTCAATTTCCTAATTTAGTTTTAAATTGTCCAAATATTATAGGTTATGTCCATTCAAATTTCTACACCAAATCACAATCTAAAATATAAATTAGAATAAAACAAACAATTTTAAATTTGGATGTATTAATAATAAAAGTTTCTTAAAAACATGAAACAAACTATAAATTCACGCTGATATCACCACTGATATTATAAAAACTATAATATCATAGAGAAACGATAGCATAAGTAGATACCCCATGGTATAGGGCGTTTATGTCGCAACTTTTACTGTTATCTCAAGCCGATAGTTCACGTAGTTCTTTGCTATGCAGCTGTGTGACGCTGGTAGTCTCTAAAATTGTGCCGTTCATACACTATCAACCCAACAAAACAGTGAAAATTGACAATAATCGACAGTAATCGGCTTGAGATAACAGTAAAAGTTGCGACATAAATTTCCTATACCATGGGATATCTACTTACGCTATTGTTTCTCTATGATAATATCCACACTTAACTTCCATACGTGACCACTGTGCGTATTATAGTTTTGAATATTCTGATCTTTATGTTTCCTATGGACGCTTCTTGTCTTGAATATCTGCAGCATCTAATCATGTTGTGATAAGGTGAGGGGAATTGCGTTGAAATTGTAATGAGTGAATATTTTGAAGACAGCGTTCATCATGTCCTGCACATCAAAATAAACATGTCTGTAGTAAGTGGGGTTATTATTTTCGGTTTGTGACTTCCGCAAGATATTGTCACTATTCATATTTATCTAAAAATACTGTATAAATGTAAAGTCATTTAATGTGTACAAGTCTGTGCATATTTACTACAACAGGTCTATAGGGGAATTTTGTTGAAATTGTAATTAGTGAATATTTTAAAGACATAGCGTTCATCATGTCCTGCACATCAAAATAAACATGTCTGTAGTAAGTGGGGTTATTATTTTCGGTTTGTGACTTCCGAAAGATATTGTCACTATTCATATTTATCTAAAAATACTGTATAAATGTAAAGTCATTTAATGTGTACAAGTCTGTACATATTTACTACAACAGGTCTATAGTATTTTTTGGTAAGATAATGTAAGCATATCGTTTTGCCCAGAGGAACGAGTTGTCCTTCTTGAGCAGTATCTGTCGTACCAGTATTAAGCTCTTCCAGATTTTCTCCTGTTGGGGTATCTCTAAAGGTTGAATAAATAGGATCTATACTCTGAATAAACTGGAAATGAACATAACAACGGAGATTAGTAATATTAGTTTAGGTATACACAATATAAAGCGTTTTCAAGTGTGGCAAAACAAATATGTTTGCTTGTTTTAATGAACAAGGCATCCATTTTGGGCTAGTTTGTTATAGAATGTTGGTAATAATTATGTAAATTAATAATGCAGTCAACTTATTTTGAATGACTCAGGACCGTTTACACAGTGTCACTTTAATATCAATTTAAACTGGACTAAACCATAGAGAAACGATAGCATAAGTAGATATCCCATGGTATAGGGTGTTTATGTCGCAACTTTTACTGTTATCCCAAGCCGATAGTTCACATAGTTCTTTCCTATGCAGCTGTGTGACGCTGGTAGTCTCTCAAATTGTGCTGTCCATACACTATCACTCCAACAAAACAGTGAAAATTGACAATAATCGACAGTAATTGGCTTGAGATAACAGTAAAAGTTGCGACATAAATTCCCTATACCATGGGATATCTACTTACGCTATTGTTTCTCTATGATTAAACCCACATCAGGTTTGTTTGCTATAATGCTATTAATTTTCAGCTGAAACCACAAGCTGATACAATTCAGTTTAAGATGTCACTCTACAAACATCAGTAGAGCGGTCGTAGTAATGTATCTGTTTGATTAATTCTGAATTTATTTCATATGAAAGAGCAAAATACCATAGTACTTGACTCCAGTATAAGGAAACTTCTTTGAGAAGTTCAACCGTGTATCTTGATTTTTAAAAATGGATTATATTTATAAATTATTGCACTTGAACCTCCTTATATTCTCAGGATTCCCCTACAAATATAGTTATAACGTTTTCTGAAGAACAAACTCAAATCTTCTCTTTCTTAAATGGCAATTTCAAATTAATTTGTATCAATTTACATTAGTCTTTTGTTATTCAGAATTCTTTTAATTTCTCTTCAATCAGAAGTTTATCTTTCATGAGTTCAATACTGGTTTTTAACCTGTGCCCCGTTGTGGTTCCCTCAGATGCCGCCACGGCGCCACCTGTTCACCGTCGCCCAACTACATGGACTTCTCTTGCCGTTGCGGCCTTGGTTACACCGGACGTCTCTGCCAGGAGGATGTTGACGAATGCCAGCTGTCCAGTCCTTGTCGTAACGGAGCCACCTGTCAGAACACCAACGGGAGCTACCACTGTCAGTGTGCACCGGGCTACGAGGGACGTGACTGTTTGATTAACACTGATGACTGTGCTTCATGTAAGTATACCAACTGTTCTATAGTGAGGTCTACGGGAGTGTTTGATCAGCAATAGAGGTTGATGATAGGAGAGTCAATCCGAACTAGTTGTAGGCCCTACTTCAAAAAACTTGGAATTCTCCCACACCCTAGCCTATATATTCTGGAACAATCTGCTTTTTAAAAAAACACATAAATGAATTTAATACAGGAGAAACATTCCACCAATATTCTACCAGATACAGAAATAATTTGAGAGATGATGCACACCTAAGTACTATGTATGAGCGAGGGGTAAGGAGTTCAGGTATCCGGATGTACAACTTATTGCCATCTCACATAAAAGAAAAGTCAGGTAAAGCTTTCAGATTTTTATTGAAAAAAGAGCTTCTATCCATATGTACCTACTCAGTGGAGGAATATAAAGATTTTTACAAACCTCAAGATGATTGATTGATTGATTGACTGAGTACTTTATTTATGTAGATTACAATATATACTAGCTTATACACTTATATACAATAGCTTACAATACAGCAAAATTATAGATGAATTTACATAATATAGACTAAGAAAATAATTATTGAACTTTATATGATATGAAAAAGCAATTTGTAATATAATAACTAAGATAATAATCATATTGTTATGCATCTACATAAATTGGCGGAGCTTTGGACATATCAATGTCCATTCTTCGGAAAGAATATTCAAAATATCCTCCCCACTAACTCTCTACCAAGATGGAGGTTTAAGAAGATAGATAACATGTTGCTGTTTGATTAATGACAAATTGACATAATCCTTATACCCCTTTTACAGGTGGTCGGTGGATAAAATAATAATAATAATAATAACCTACTCTAGAACATGGTACGCCATAGTGGAGTAGGTCAATTTCCACACAGAAAAATCTAAACAAGTAGAGGACACATAAGATTTTTTGTAACTAACTATTGTATGTAATATTGTAATTTATCTAATATTTTGTGTTATTGATGTTGTAGTTTTAGTTTTTTTTTTTAGAAATAATCATTTTATTCATTTTTTTATTCATTTATTCAATAATTGCTATCCTAGTCTATCATTCAACAAGAGATAGCGTTATCTCTTTCTCGATTTGCTCTGTTACCAAAATCGTCTTTTTACAATGTAGGATTAATCATTTATTAACAAATTATTCCATCTTAATTATGAAAATTCATTATGAAATTATTGAAAAATATAATTTCTTGCTCTAAATTGACTATTTTAAACGAGGATGAACAGTTAATCAATAAACCTGCATCAGCTACCGTCCATAATCAATATAATCAATAATCTTTATTCTTGTCATCGAACATTACAAATGTTATAAACAAACGTCATGTGGAGATAAAACATAGATAGCATTGCATATACTAACAATATATCGTACCGCTAACACATATATACATAACATTAAACATGTACACATATGTATACATATATACATATACAAATATAATATAAAACAGTCAGATGCTCACGTTATGACTTGGGTATTCGTCAATTGTACAAAAAGCCTGTTTTTTGAGCCATTGTGCTACTGTAGATATGAACTTTTTTTGTGGTAAATTTTTTTATTGTTGTCGGTAATTTATTGAATAATAAGTATTGTTGATACTTATAGCTTTTGAATGTTTTTTGCAGTCTGATGTATGGGGTAATTAGGTTATTCCTATTTCTAGTTCTATGTTCATGCTGATGGCTATGTCTTGTTGATAGAGTTAGGTTTTTTTTAGCATGGACCAGGTTACAATAAATGTACATTGAAGGGAGAGTCATGATTCCAAGCTCGATAAAACTAATTTTACAGCTTTCAACACTCCTTAGACCAACAATGCAGCGAATTGCTTTTTTTGCCAAATAAATGCCTTCTGCATATCACTTGAGTTACCCCAAAGACGGAGCCCATTATTGAGATGGGAATGAAACAAACCATAGTAAGTCAGAATAAGTACCTCCCTACTGACACAACATTTCAGTTTTCTTAGTAGGTACATAACTCTGGACAATTTCTTAAACAGATACTCTATGTGGCTACTCCAACTCAATTTACTGTCTAGCATAGAAGGCATTGACAAGACAGAGGATGCGCAACGTTTTTATCCTATCATTCTCCACTGCCATTACAACGTGGACCTCACTATAGACTTATTCATTACAGAGAAAACATAAAAATATATTAGGGTGTGATTACATTGGATTCGTAAATGTGCAAGTGCACGCTTTGTTATGCAAATTCAAAATTCAAATGTTCTTCATTCCTGAAAATGCATTTCTACAATAATAATGCATGAGCAAGCGTGCAGATGAGAAACAAAATCTGGAGATAGCAATAGGAACTCTCACACTGAACGCCTGCACTTGCTAGTTGCGTTCAGTGTGAGCAGCTTTATGCAAGTCACAACCTGTGAAACATAACCTATTTTTTGACTTGGTGTATGAATTGTATGAATTCGGGGAAGGAACAGTTTTTGGGCTGTGCCTGTTGGTCCTTAAATTCATTCATTTACCACAAAATTTTTCCTACAGTTACGTTGAAAAGTGGCCATTGCTGCACTGATTACAGAACGCAAAGAATCACTTTTCCGCTCTAGTGCGGGAAACATTTTATCCGCACTCCAGATTTGCAGCATGACAACGCAAAATAGTTAGTAGGTTATATGGAGCACCAGTGCAGCAGAATCAAAATTAAGTTGGTAACTGTGACTGTGGTGCACGTTATAAGAATCTTGAAGTGGTGGACAACAGTGGATGACAGCGACAGCCACCACATCAGTGACAGCCGCCCCGCCATTCAAACACTACTACATTATACAATTTTATTTATTAATAATAAAATTACACAGATATACATTTGATGGATTTCAGGGAATTTTACCCATAATTACCCACTTTTCATATTCAATGGTAACTGTAGGAAAAACTTGATGTGAAATACGTGCGCAAAGTTCCTCTGCTGCACTCAACAAACCATTCCGCCCTCGCCTATGGCTCGTGCGTAAACGTTTCTTTCGGTGCAGCAAACTGTCACTTTGCGCACTAGTTGCACAAATAACTATTAAATATTCGCTTTTTTTCGACAGTCCCCTGTCAAAATGGCGGCACCTGCCTTGACGGCGTCGGCGACTACACATGCCTCTGCATCGACGGTTTCGGCGGCAAGCACTGCGAGACTGACATCGACGAGTGTGAATCGAACCCGTGTCGCAACCAGGCCGAGTGCACGCAGTATGTCAACAGCTACACATGCACATGTCCACTGGGATTCTCGGGCATCAACTGTCAGACCAATGACGAGGACTGTACGGACAGCAGTTGTATGAATGGAGGCAAATGTATCGACGGAATTAACAACTATACTTGCATTTGTTTGCCTGGGTGAGTTGAAAAAACGGTTTAAAAAAACTGTAGTTAACTGTGTTAACGGTAGTAAAAACAGAGTAACGGTTTCATTCGTTTTGATGTAATTGACTTGACATCAATTGAATTAACTTGTAATGACAATTGACTTATACAGGTTGTTCAACGAAAGGTGTAACAGCCGAAGACTGTAGATTCTACATGAAATTTGCAACAAAAATGTCTAGTAAAATTTTCTTATATCGACCTTAGTTTTCTAGGTGTATAAATTTTTTCGATAAACGGCAAAAACTAGAAAACTATTAGTCAAAATCTATTTCTAATGATATGGTTGGAAAGACGAATAAATTTACAATAAGACTATTATAATTTTTTCCTTTGTTTGAACTTATGAGCATTCAAAATGTTTGAAATTTGGCGCTTTGAAACTAACATGTCACATGCAACCAAAGTCTATAAATACAGGTCATGACACAATCCCGTGATGCATTGCAAAATCGCCATTCTATGGGGTTCTAGTTCACCAATAATTTTCAAATTTATCAGCTGTTATCATTATCGATTGAACAACATGATGTGTTATATTGTTCAAGGAATATTTCTTGGCTTTGAATTGTAAAATAAATTCTTCCCACAAAATAATAATATTTAGATTCCAACTAGGAACTGAATTGTTGATCTTTAGATTGAGAACTTCAAACTCCTTTTGATGTTAGCCTTTTGTCCCAAGGAGGATCGTCCTTGTTTTGTTCCAATGCCTTATGAATCATAACAAGTTACAAGAATAAGAACAATTTTTAATAATAAGAAAATGCATTATTGAACCATTTATTATTGAAATTTCATTATTAAGAAATCGAAAACCTGAATTTACATATGATCTGAACCAGAATATTGTTTTTAAAAAGAAAAATTCATGATTTTGTTATGAGCAGATTGGAATAATTCAAATGCACCGCCATGAAGACCCCACAAAATGGCCGCTCCGTAAGGAACACGAGTGTCATGACCTGTATTTATAGACCTTGCATGCAGCTACCAATCTGTCCGCGGGGTGGAGTTTTTATGTCCTAAAGAATATCTGGTAATAGACAGAGTGTTTATACTCAGTAATTTTGTTTGTTTATTTTCTCTATATCCAGTTGAATAATTTGTTTTGTTTATTTTGCAGTTACACTGGTAGCAACTGCCAGTCACGCATCAACGAGTGCGACTCGTCGCCGTGCCTGAACGGCGCCACGTGTCACGACCACGTGCACCTGTACACGTGTCACTGTGCACACGGCTACACGGGCGAGCGATGCGAGTCCTACGTGGACTGGTGTGCCAGCGACAGACAGCCGTGTGAGAATGGCGCTCAGTGCAGACAGCAGAAGAACAGCTACCAGTGTCTCTGTCAGCCCGGATGGACTGGCAAGGTCTGTGATGTCGAGATGGTCAGCTGTTCAGATGCTGCTATCCGCAAAGGTAATTCGAAACTTCATTACTAGTAGTTCTGTGAACAGTAGATATAGCATAGTTTTTCACTCATTGCTGTCTTATGGAATAGTTTTCTGGGGTAGTTCATTTGACGCTGTTGAGGTTTTCATGATTCAAAAATTAGGGTAATGGCTGGGGAGTCAAAGAGGAATATCTGTAGACCCCATTTCAAAAGTCTAAAAATTCTTCCTTTACCTAGTGTCTAAATTCTGGGGCCCTTTGTTTTGTTAAGATAAATCAATGTTATTTTACTCGTTGTGATGATGTTCATTTTCATAATACCAGGAATAAATAATACTTGGATAATATATTTCCACTTAATAAATAATACATAATACTTGTTGAGAGACGAGATGCATCGCTCCACTTTCTATAAGAGAGGCGTCAGAAGCTCTGGCATCCAATTATTTTATATTTTACCTGTATTCATGAAGAGTATGAATGAACGCGACTCTAGAACTCAATTAAAGATAGATTTCTCTAAAAGTGGTTTTTACTGAAAGGAAGAGTACATTGAACATTACTCCACATGAATGCTTTCTTTTCCTGTGTCTTGTATTTGTTACTGTGGGCTGTGTCTTTTTTGTTCGACCATTTAGATTTTTGACAAGTTCCTGATCATGTCTAGGTGGGCAGTGAATGCTATTCAATCTATCTATAAACCACAGTCTTTTCCAATACAGTCCATCATAGTAATTCTGTCGTGTCCGCGAGATATCGGTGTGTAAACGACTAATGGCTGTTTGGGTTGTTGTATCGACAATGATAATAATTTGTTTTAAACAACTAGAAAGCTTACCGAGTTGAAAGCAGAGAAAAGTCGGGAGAAAATACTATGCTACGTCGAGTTATCAGTTGCATGCAGTTGTTATTAATCCACTCGACAGCTGATTTATGATGAATAATTCCATATTCTGATTTTTACGGTAATGTTGGCGTATGAAAGAGGCTCCTTTTCTTTTTATATTATCCTTAAAATGCAAAATTTCCAAAAACCTTGTATATACGTCGACGTGCGATCTAAATAGGAACATACCTGTCAAATTGCCGCGTTTCGCCATAAATGGGGAACATGAATAGAAACATAAAGATAAATTCAAAACCGTCGACTTGAATATTAGACCTCACTTCGCTCGGTCAATTGACCTCACTCGGTCGGTTAATTAATAATATGATCACAAGTGTTTCAGTGAAAGATGGAATAGGTTAAAGATGATAGTTCCTCGATCCATTCCGAGCTGTGATGTATTAACACACTTTTTTATGTATTTCACACGACATTTAGTCACATCAATATTTGACTATATGTCGTGTGAAATACATAAAAAATATGGAATTGGTTCAGGAGGAAATGTACAAATTCTAGAGAAGTTCAAAAGTTGAATTCTAAAGGAGAGTCAATTTCGTTGGCCAAAGATCTCGTTCTGTTTAGTGTGTTGAAAATTTCAAGTTGTTTGATTTCAATACAATGTGAAGTAAACGTCCAACAAACAAACTTAGACACTTGAGAAGAAGAACAAACCGATAAATTTGTATAATATTGAATGTGTTGAGCTTGAATTGTGTATGCAGACAATGCAGAAATTCTTTACATGCTGTGACAAAAAATGTGAATGAATGAAAATGCAAATGAATAATTTGAAACGTACAACGACTCGAGGCACTAGTCACCAGTAAGAACTTGCTCCGCTCATTCAAAAAATACTTCTGCCGCAATCATTTTGATGTCTTTGAACACACTATTTCTTCTTCTGTTCTTGTTCTCATGTTTTAAAATTATTTACTCAATTTCGTTTTGTTTCTTTCCGTAGGTGTATCTAAAGAATCGCTGTGCCACAACGGAACCTGTGAAGATATCGGCAACAGTCATAGATGTCACTGTCAGGACGGATACACGGGCAGCTATTGTGCTAAGGAGGTAAATTATTGATCCAACAAATAAATTGATAATGTTCCGTCTATACCAAGAGCAGCTGTGATCATTATGTGTTTTATAGAGTAAATACTCTTCACTCTTCAATATTCAACCAATTCTACAATATTATTATTATTTTCATTTTTCATCACATTACTATGTGAGTTTTTCATCAAAATCGGTCTATGACAAGACTTTGATGAATTATTCTGCTGCTAGGTTTAAGAATGCCCTAACCATTGATACAGTGTTGAGCATCACTGCCTTCTGCATCAAGTAGATCTTGTTTCTTGAGGCACCCAGATGACTTAGGTTTGCAGTAAATTTTTCCCCATCAATCCAACTGCAGATATTATGACTGGAACGGTTTCCACTTTCTCTTGATGCCAGATATATTTTATCTCAGCTGCTAGGGGGAGATACTTGGAAATCTTTTCACTGTAGCAGTGTTCCATGTTATGGTACCGTGAAATGCCTACATATATTAAGACTGTTTCCCTGGTCAGTTTATCCATCAGGATTAAATCTGGCCTGTTATGTGGAATTGTTCTGTCAGTCAGCACATATCTGTCCCAATACAGCTTGTGGGTATTGTTCTGTAGGATTGAAGTCAAATTTCAAATCAAATCAATTTATTTTCCATTTATACAATATATACAGAGCATGAAATTACCATAGTCACTAAAAAAATTACCATATAACTAAAAAAACCACAAACATACTCTGAAGACCATTACCATAAATCAAATATACATGGAAAATAATCCCTAAGGTTACAAAAACCTGTTTGGGCAGAAAAAAAACTACTTAAAATAAAAAAAAAGTGTTACAGTTTACAAAGCAAATTAAGAAAGAGTAGAAAAAACTAAAAAGACAAGAAAAAAGGAAAAAGAACTTCAATATCAGTTTAACATTATTAAAATACTAACAATATTACACTATAAACAATAACATTACAAACTAAAACAAAAAAAAAATGTCGAGCTTACCAGTTGTAAAAAAGTGCTAAATAAAGTGCAGGCCTGCAGTTCAAACAATATTCTCATAATAACCGGAAACATCTTCATGTATCAGAATAAGTTGGAGCATATTGATAGTAAGGAAGTTTCTCGACAATCAACTTATGCCTTAATGCCAAGTCCTGGTGCAGTATGCCAGCAACATTATTATTATTATTATTATTATTATTATTATTATTATTATTATTATTATTACTATTAAACGAAAATCAAAATTAAATACTGTTATTCACCTCGAATTTCCATCTAGCTGTTTACCCTGTTGTCAATATTTGTCTTCGAGGTGAATAACAGCGTTTAGTAATAATAAATTCATTAGAATTTGAATAATTGCAATATTTCAGTAATTTCCATCTGAATTCTACAATAATTTCTGATTTTATTAATCTATCCAACCAATTCCTTAACAATATTCTCGTTGATTAAACTCATCAATTTGATGAATCATATTGAATAAATTAAAATTGGAACCGTTTTGGGCTTGAGCCTGAGGTTCTCAGGTTCCTGAGGTTTTTAGTGGTACTTTTCTGAACGTTATGTGATTCCGATTGATTGGATAACATTTAAATTCGTTTTTTAGGTAAACGAATGCGACTCAGCACCATGCCAGAACGGTGCCACATGCCAGGACCTGGTTGGTTCCTACCTGTGCCAGTGTGCCAAGGGATTCCAAGGCCAGAACTGTGAGCTAAATGTGGATGACTGCCAGCCCAACCCATGCCAGAACGGAGGCACCTGCCATGATCAGGTCAACAAGTTTAGTTGCTCATGTCCGCCTGGTCAGTTCATCATTCATTTGTTCATTCTATTTATTCATTTATCAATACAATTATTAATAATAATAAAGCTGTGATAAGGAGAGAGCAACAGGCTCAGCCAAAACTACTCTTTCCCTAAACTTTATCAACGTTAAGAAAGATTCAATATCTAACTACTCTACTCTACCCTTTCTCTACTCCCTTACTCTACCCTTAACTCTCTACTCTTTCCCTAAATTTTATCAACATTAACAAAGATTCAAAAGTTATCCAAAAGATAGATTACTTTTCACTTTCAAATGTCAGTCAACATTTTCATTTCCGTGTAAGTCAAATTCAGGTATAGGTTTGTTTAATTCCATGGGTTCAATCTCTCTCTAAAATCGAATCTTCGATTGCATTAATTTGAGTATAAACTGAAAATTGAATCGCAGTGGGAAAGAATACTCAAATCACTCAAAAGTCTGAAAATAAGAGTTTCGAATACTTTTGGTAAATTAGATATTGTTGGTGAAATTTTAGTTCACTATTATAAAATTGTGAGTGGATTGATTGATTGATTGAGTACTTTATTTATGTAGATTACAATATATACTGGCTTATACACTTATATACAATAGCTTACAATACAGCAAAATTATACATGAATTTACATAATATAGACTAAGAAAATAATTAAGAGGATTAAGAGGTTAGAAGCGACGTCAGAGGAATAAAATAAGAATGAGTTTACAATCTTTGCCTCCTAAGTATATTTCTTCATGCACTGTCAAAATTCACTGTTTACTCAAGCTGATAGTCCTAGTAGTTGTTTTTGGTGAAGCAATGTGACGCTGGTAGTCTCTCTCATACTGTGCCGTCCTACACTCTTACCCGACCAAAACAGTAATAATAGAAAGTAGTCGACAGTAATCGGTTTGAATTGAAAAAAAATCAGCTTTAAATTTGAAACATAAACCTGTCTTCTCATGCTAACTTCTCTCTATATGATCATTTATTTATTTATTGGATAGAGCAAACAATACAATAGTCGGAAAAGAAAAAACAGGCTATTGCCCAAAACTTCTTCAATTTCCTAATTTTGTCCTAAATTGTCCAAACATTATGTAGGTCATACCAGAGAGGACTTGGTAATTTTGTTTTATCACTTATTTTATCAGTGGTCATTCTATAGTCCGAAAGATATTACTTTTCTTTCACGTGGCTCTCTCTCGAAGACTGACTCTCTCGTGTCATTGCTTGATTTGATTTGAAAGACAGAGAGGGTGGATACTCGTTTCTTCACTAATCAGAATTCTCCCTACTTACACTTTAGTGTCAGCATCCAATTGTGCGCAGCATGCTTACTCCTCTCCACTTACCTCTCTGTCCATGCTACAAACTGTGCAAAAAGAAATCGGTTTCCTCTCTAAATGATGAAAGTAATATCTCTCTCACTACAATGTTGTAAAATGTACTCTTTCCATCTACACAATCTTTTTAACTAATTCGTGCGTTATTTTTCTAGGCACCCTTGGCATAATCTGTGAGATCAACGTGGACGACTGCCGGCCGGGCGCGTGTCATAACAACGGCACATGCGTGGACCGGGTGGGTGGATTCGAGTGTGTGTGCCCCCAGGGCTTTGTGGGCGGTCGCTGTGAGGGTGACATCAACGAATGCCTGAGCAACCCCTGTCAGGCGCAGGGCACCCTCGACTGTGTGCAGCTGGTCAACAACTACCACTGCAACTGTCGGCCTGGCTATATGGGTCGCCACTGTGAGGTCAAGGTTAGTTTCATTCTAATTAATTGCTTGAAGCTATCCTGGATTTAAGTAGTCTCAAATATGTACCTATTAAAAGACAGAATACGAATTATGTGTTAATTATACAGTGAGGTAGATCAGTAGCGGAGTGATCCGTGGTCTGGTGGATAGAGTGCTTGTGTAGCAGCACAGAGATCCTGGGTTCAATCCCTCTCATAACCAAAAGTTTTTTAACCAGATCACTCCCGTGTTATCGGATGGGCACGTTAAACTGTTGCTCCCGGCTGAAGTATGACAGTCGTAAGGCCCATTGACGGCTTAAATTATATATTCAGGCGGTGGGACCTTCCCGCAAGGGACTCCCCACCAACAAAAGCCATACGAATTTACTTTTTTACAGTGAGGTAGAAATAACTTTGAAATTATATAACTCAACCTTATCAGTGTTATGAAAAACACTGCAATTATAAATAACGTGGATCTCACTATAGGATTTTTTGGCTTTGTGAATGAACGAATGTGTAATTTGATTAATTGACCGAGCGAAGTGAGGTCTAAGATTCAAGTCGACGGTTTGGCATTTCTCTTAATGTTTAAATGTTTGAATGTTTATATGTTGCGCATTTACGGCGAAACGCAGTAATAGATTTTCATGAAATTTGTCAGGTATGTTCCTTTTTTAATTGCGCGTCGACGTATATACAAGGTTTTTGGAAATTTTGCATTTCAAGGATAATATAAAAGGAAAAAGGAGCCTCCTTCATACGACAATATTAGAGTAAAAATCAGACTATAGAATCATTCATCATAAATCAGCTGACAAGTGATTACACAGATGTGTGGAGAAGCCAGTCTATTGCTGTATTCCCATAAGGTCTATAGTTTCAATCAGGTACTTGTGGATGAGAATACTGCGAGGTCTACTGTTCACAGAAGTACTAGTAATTAATGTATGTTTCAGGTGAACTTCTGCGACAGTTTTCCGTGCCAAAATGGCGGCCAGTGTGAGGCGAAGGAGGCCGGCCACATCTGCCTGTGTGGACCGCAGTACTCGGGTCGCAACTGCGAGTTTTTCGGACACGACTGCGACTCGGATCCCTGTCAGAATGGCGGCATGTGTTCACGGCTCAACGGAGGTGGTTACAGGTCAGTTAACAAACTCATTTAAAATCTCTAAACTGAACTATAAACCCTATTTCAGTCCAAGCAAATTCAGATAGAGACATTCAATATCAAATTCTCTATTTTTCATTCAATTATCTTCACCACATATATTGCTACGTTAACCCTACAGAGGCACACTTACTTTATGCTAACACAGTAGACACACTGGGGTGTTGAACACCCCAATTTAATTTTGCATTTTTCTTTGAAAAAAAACAAGTACTTAGACCATACTTCATCATTTATTAATCATTCTTGTTCCAAGTGCATACAGAAATCAAAAGTAAAGCACTACTCATCAATATTTATACTAATTTTAGAAGTACGTATGTTCCGCCTGAGTGTTGGAGCTCCTAATCCGGTTTGAACGAATGGCTTGATCATTGCCAATGACAACTTCATCAAAACCCACGTCTCTTCATTTTATCGTTTTGAATCTCAAGTTGTAGAGAATCATAGCATTCATTCCAATCTGATCCATCATCCCATACCACATTCGTAGTGACAATACAAGTAAATCTTTGTAATAAAAGTGTTTGATAAATGTCCTACGTAAAAGACACTCTGGGGTGTTAGGCACCCCAAACGAAGAACAAGATGAGCTGGTGACCTTGTAGAATGCTATTACTGACTGGAAGTGGTGGAGAGTAGTTGACAATACTGCAAACCTAATTTAGACTGGGCATAAATTCCCATCTGTGTGATATTGTCAACTGCAGAACAGAAAAAAATCCCTGGGGTGTGAAACACCCCAGTGTGTCTCTTTAGGGTTAATATCCAATCAATATACAGTTGATATTCAATTGATGTCAAGTGTCAATATGTCAATTCGAGATGTGAACAATTCGATAGACTGAGGGCCGTTTCAGTCAAAGCTTAAACTGAATTTAATCAGCTGGTGGCTTGAAATCAGACTTTAGTTTAAACTGAAATTGTGCAAACGGCACTTAATCTACCTCTTTTCTCAACTTGAAAAGAACATGCAGCACTCCTTGAAAATATTCAAGCTTCCTTATAATATTTGATTGAACAGATCCGTGGTCTAGTGGATAAAGTGCTTGCGTAGCAGCCTAGAGATCCAGGGTTCAAATTAGCTCATCACCAAAAGTTTTCGACCAGGTCACACCCGTGTTATCGGATGGGCACATTGTTCCCATTAAACTAAGCAACATTAATTTACAGTGATGCCGTTCCCTCTCAACTAATGTATATTCCCTATTTGTTTCTATAGATGCACATGTACACCGGGATTAACTGTGAACTGGACTCTGGAGACGAGTGTGCCAGTCGTTCATGCTATCAAGCCAAGCAACATTGATTCACAGTGATGTCGTTCCCTCTCAACTAATGTATATTCCCTACTTGCTTCTATAGATGCACATGTACACCGGGAATTATTGTGAACTGGACTCTGGATATGAGTGTGCCAGTCGCCCATGCTATCAAGCTAAGCAACATTGATTCACAGTGATCCCGTTTCCTCTAATGTATTCCCTATTTCTTTTGTAGTTGCACATCTGACTATAGAAATAACAGAGCAGAAACCAAAACTGTTCCCACCAATAACTTGTGTGGATTGGTCCTTAGAAATGATGGTTCACAGTGATGACGTTTCCTTATTTATCTATTTATCATTTACAATAAACTTAAGGACAAAGAAACAGACTACAGTCCAAAACTTCTTTTCATCCCAATTTCATAAAATAAATTTTCCAAATAAAGGTTATGTGCGACTTTTCAATTCTTCACTAATTTCCACATTGAAACAAAACACAAACACTTTAAACAATTAAATTTGTATTTAGAAAGATTAAGATCCGAATTGATAATGAAATTTCTTCTACTTAGCAATCGAAACTGTAAAATATATATTACTAGCCGTCAGGCTCGTTTCGCTCGCCATATCCGTCTAGCCAGGGAGCTCCGCCCCCTGGACCCCCGACTGGATCGTCCAAAAATGAGATCAGCGGGCTCGCTTCGCTTGCCTGCATGTAGACCTCAACTTAATGCCAACCTGACAAAATTATTAATTTAGTTACCAGAACAACTGTTTCGAAGAGGTACTCTCTCTAGATTATAGTTCTATATTAACATATGGTATGCACATTTCAATTATAATTTTAAGATATTGGAATAAGAAGAATATACATGCTAAAAGACGAACTTTAAACCCTTGAAAGCCACCCTTAGAGTTGAAATATCGCCAAAAGATTTCTAAGTGCGCCTCTAAAGGGCCAACTGAACATACCTACCAAATTTAAACTTTTTTGGTCCGGTAGATTTTTAGTTCTGCGAGTGAGTGAGTGAGTGAATCAGTCAGTCAGTCAATCAATGAGTGAGTGCCATTTCGCTTTTATATTTATATAGATTTTGAAATATTTTGTTCCAAAAATTAAAACAATCTTCTTCACTAGAAACACAGATGATTATTATTTTTTTATATTATATTGCCTATTTCTCTGATAGATGACCACCGGGAACAACTGGTACCCACTGTGAACCGGACTCTAGAGACAAGTCACCGGTGCTATCAAGCTAAGCAACATTGATTCACAGTGATGCCGTTCCCTCTAAACTAATCTATTCTCCATTTGTCTTGTAGATGTATTTGTCCACCGGGACCCACTGTGAACCGGACTCTAGAGAAAAGTCACCGGTGCTATTAAGCTAAGCAACAACGATTCACAGTGATGCTTTTTTCTTTAAACTAATGTATATTCCCTATTTCTCGTATAGATGTACATGTCCGCCGGGAACAACTGGTACCCACTGTGAACTGGACTCTAGAGACGAATGTGCCAGCAGACCCTGTCAGCATGGAGCCTATTGCCAGGACAGGATAGGAGACTACGCTTGCTACTGTCCCCAGTCCTGGTCCGGCAAGAACTGTGATGTGCATGATCCTTCTTTCCAAGGTACGACGTCTTTTCATTTCAAATTATTTCAATTTTAATTAACATTAAACGAAAATCTCAATTAAATGCTGTAAATCACCCCGAAGACTTCTGGTACTGCAAATATTGACAAAAGGGTAAACAGCTAGATGAGCGGTACTATAGAAAAATTATTTGTAAGCCCATCTATTCAATTTTTCTTCACTTCTTTCATTTAATTTCATTAGATTCGTGAAGCGCGATTCCTATTTATCTGTATCGGTTCAGTACAGAAAAATATCATTCTCATATTCAATGGTAACTGTAGGATAAATTTAATGTGAAATACGTGCGCAAAGTTCCTCTGCTGCACTCAACAAACAATTCCGCCCTCGCCTACGGCTCGTGCGTAAACGTTTCTTTCGGTGCAGCAAACTGTCACTTTGCGCACTAGTTGCACAAATAACTATTCTATGAGTTCTAATTGGATTTTTTTATACTCATTTCAGTACATTCAAAAAATACTTTCCATGAGTTTTAATGGTACTATTCATACTCAGTCTGACCAAGCAAGTATGAATAGTCCCATTAGATATCATGGAAATGATATTTTCACTATACCGCACACGTTCTCTAAACAGGAATTCACTTTCAATTGTTTCATTTTATCATTGTGAATCATTTCTATAGATTAATATTGTTTCGTTGGAATATTGAAAATGAAATTTCACCTGCATTGTATGTATTCTCTAAATCGACGTTACCGTCGGTCCCAGCTACCTAAAAAGTAGTCGTTAGGTCATGTCAGGGCCCTGAAATTGAAGCAGTTGCGACCTGAAAACTCTGACACCAGATCTGAGCCAGCCAGGCCTTACCTCCCACATCCTATCTCTGGTACGGAGTTACTGGGAAGGATATTTTGAATATTATTTCCAAAGAATGGACATTGATATGTCCAAAGCTCCGCCAATTTAATTTATGTAGATGCATAGGAATGTTATTTGTTTATAGTAATAGTTATTCTAAATTGTTTTTTTCTTCTTATCATATACAGTTCAATAATTATTTTCTAAGTCTATATTATGTAAATTCATCTATAATTTTGCTGTATTGTAAGCTATTGTATATAAGTGTATAAGCAAGCCAGTATATGTTGTAATCTACATAAGGTACTCAATCAATCTCTCTCTCTCTCTCTCTTGTCACAAAGTAAATTGTGACGAGAAAATAATAAATAATATTATTGAAAGACGCTCGGCTATCAGCAATGCTAGCCGACCAGGGAGATAAGGGAGGTACCGATGGCGCACCATCTTCCGCGCATCAAGTCGATTTCCACCGCCTCTGGCGGCGGCTCAACTCCATCCCCTCCACTTTGGGGGAGTATTTAAAGGCCGGACGAGCCCCAGACCACAGCATTCCGCTCACAAACCTTCCTGCTCCTGGTACAGCGGCCCGTTGGCTGCCGTACGTCCCCGACCTCCTGCCCTGGTACAGCGGCCCGTTGGCTGCCGTACATCCCTAACCTTCCATCTCCCTAGGGCACAGCGGACCGTTGTCTGCCGTCCCTGTCCTCCCATCTACCTAGGGCACAGCGGACCGTTGTCTGCCGTCCCTGTCCTCCCATCTCCCTAGGGCACAGCGGACCGTTGTCTGCCGTCCCTGTCCTCCCATCTACCTAGGGCACAGCGGACCGTTGTCTGCCGTCCCTGACCTCCCATCACCCTAGGGCACAGCGGACCGTTGTCTGCCGTCCCTGTCCTCCCATTTCCCCAGGGCACAGCGGACCGTTGTCTGCCGTCCCTGACCTCCCATCACCCTAGGGCACAGCGGACCGTTGTCTGCCGTCCCTGACCTTCCATTCCCCCAGGGCACAGCGGACCGTTGTCTGCCGTCCCTGTCCTCCCATCTCCCTAGGGCACAGCGGACCGTTGTCTGCCGTCCCTGACCTCCCATCTCCCTAGGGCACAGCGGACCGTTGTCTGCCGTCCCTGTCCTCCCATTCCCCCAGGGCACAGCGGACCGTTGTCTGCCGTCCCTGTCCTCCCATTCCCCCAGGGCACAGCGGACCGTTGTCTGCCGTCCCTGACCTCCCATCTCCCTAGGGCACAGCGGACCGTTGTCTGCCGTCCCTGACCTCCCATCTACCTAGGGCACAGCGGACCGTTGTCTGCCGTCCCTGTCCTCCCATCTACCTAGGGCACAGCGGACCGTTGTCTGCCGTCCCTATTCTTCCTTCTCCCCAGGGCACAGCGGACCGTTGTCTGCCGTCCCTATTCTTCCTTCTCCCCAGGGCACAGCGGACCGTTGTCTGCCGTCCCTATTCTTCCTTCTCCCCAGGGCACAGCGGACCGTTGTCTGCCGTCCCTATTCTTCCTTCTCCCCAGGGCACAGCGGACCGTTGTCTGCCGTCCCTATTCTTCCTTCTCCCCAGGGCACAGCGGACCGTTGTCTGCCGTCCCTATCCTTTCTGTCCTTCCTCTTCCTACTCCACTGGAGCGGAACCGAGGCCGTAAGGCCGATACAAAATTACATCAAAGTGGTGTCATCAGAGAAGAGAGCGACCTTCACGCCGTCAGAAGCACCAGGAGGTGCTGTTCACGCCAGCTGAGGCACAAAGAAGAAGGAAGAGGAACTTCGACTTGCCTCCTTTCCCCGCCCACATTACGACTGAGCGAAGTCATCCAGGAGCAACACCTGGGTATCAATCACCCACCTCTGAAGCTACTCAGGGTGTACGTGATAGATTGGCGCCCGCACTTGGGGCACGAGGCAACGAAGTAAGAATCATGAGTGATCAGGGAGAGTCTGATTCAGATGCTCAACACCAGGAGCTGACAGAGGATCAGTCGGTCGAGGACATAAACCCCGAGGTGATAGCCGACCCCAGAGTTTCCTGGATCTATAGATTGAAAAAGGATGAGGCATTCAATCTTCTACAAGATTGGGGCATAGTGTCATCTGGAACACTTGCTGAGTTGAGAAAGTTGTTAGTAGAACAACATAAGAAGATGGCAGTACGTTATCCCAGCCCAAGACCCGGCATAATGAGCGAAAGCAGTGGGGAAACTAAACACTTGGTGACAGGTACCCACACTGAGGTTAGAACCAATATTCACACAAACCCCCTCATGGACCCAGGGGCGGTATGTGACAAAGTAAGAAGCTGGAGACTGTCATTCGATGGCCAATCAAATGCTCCCAGCTTCTTAGAAAGGCTAGACGAGCTACAACAAGCTTATGGGCTCACTGGCAACCAACTACTAGTCGCGCTACCTGAGTTACTAGTTGGTAAAGCTACCCTATGGATGCGTAATCGTCGTGACCAGTGGAAATCATGGGACAATTTTGTGACAGATTTCAGATCACGCTACTACCCACTTACCTATGAGGAGGACCTCGAGACTCTAATTCAGGCAAGGAAGCAAAAAGAAGGTGAATCGTTTGACGAATTTCTCGAAGATGTACTGACACTCATGAGGCGTCGAGGAGGTTTTACAGACGAGAATAAATTACAGAGAGTGTATAAGAATCTCCTCCCACGGTACAAATTGTATATTCGGCAATCAGATGTTCATAGTATCAACGAATTGGAAAAATTCGCGAGGGAGTATGAACAAATAAAAGCAGAGGAGAAACAGAATAGACAGAATTCGAGAGTTCACATGATTGAGGACACGAAAAAGATTACAAGGCTCAAGGTTGACACAGTTATAACCCCTACTAGTAACAGACCATCTCTTAGTGAGTCTGAACCCATGTGTGGGCAATACAAGAGACCGGGGCACTGGAGATCACACTGTCCCGATATTCCACCATGTAAAAGGAGCGGAAAGAGAGCACCGATATGTGTCTGTGATGTGCAGAAGGAGAATAAAACTCCGAACAAGACAGCAGTGATGCGAACGGCACACAGGATTCCTGTGATTGAAGAGTCATCAAGGGACAACAGACTATTCATTACTGTGACAATCGGAGGTAAAAAGTGTCGGGCATTGCTAGATAGTGGCGCTGAAGCTAATTATATGAGTAATGAGGTTTATGAAGTTCTCCAAAAAATAGGGATGATAAGGAAGGTACCAACTCATCACCACGCAATATTGGATGGACGATCTACCCCATTAAATGGGAAGCTGACAACTAATGTCACTATAGGACAAATCACAGTTCCACTAGTGGCGTCTATACTGGATGGACTTGGACAAGAGTTGCTATTAGGCATGGAATTTATGCGTGAAAACAGGGTGAATATTCACACATTCACAAGAGAGGTAGAGTGGGATCCTCCCCAACTGAATCCTACAAGTCCGCTGAAAATGTCGCGATCTCTCTTATTGGGGACTAAGACAACAGCAGTCCCAACAATATCAGCTGTACAATCCAAATCTCAGGACAACAAGGATCGCGACAAAAGGATATTCATGCAGTTTGGTTTGAACAGAGTTGAACCCAATGCCTTGATTGATAGAAAGGCAGAGATGTCATATATTCCAAGGCAAGAATCCTGGGGCAAAATTGTGATGGATCACAGGGATGAGATGACTGAGTATGAACGGCAGGCCACGATTCATGCCCCAGCCACCAATACAAGTGGTAGCTCCGAGAGTGATGTGGAAAAGTCCGTGCCACCCTCAATGGTTATGGACGTTGGAGAGCCAACGCAGTGTGCAACTATCAATGAAGTGGTCCCACCGTCCCAGGAACCCACACCAGGTCCCTCAAGGAGGAAGGATCCAGTGTTCTGCAACCGAGTCTCGACGCCTGGTAAGCGCAAACGGGCTGGCAAGCCACGTATAAAGATCCAATTACCGGATGGACGACGTAAATATGTGCCCGTAGATCAGGCATAGATGATGCCTATAGGCAGTGGCATACACCTCTAAAGGTGATGCCTGAGCGGCATACACCTCTTAAGGTGATGCCTGAGAAGGTGTACACCTCTTAAGGTGATGCCTAGATGGCTCACGCCTTTTAAGGTGGTGCCATAGAGGGCTCCGAACACCCCCCCCCCCCCAAGTAGGAGTGGGGTGTCACAAAGTAAATTGTGACGAGAAAATAATAAATAATATTATTGAAAGACGCTCGGCTATCAGCAATGCTAGCCGACCGCGGAGATAAGGGAGGTACCGATGGCGCACCATCTTCCGCGCATCAAGTCGATTTCCACCGCCTCTGGCGGCGGCTCAACTCCATCCCCTCCACTTTGGGGGAGTATTTAAAGGCCGGACGAGCCCCAGACCACAGCATTCCGCTCACAAACCTTCCTGCTCCTGGTACAGCGGCCCGTTGGCTGCCGTACGTCCCCGACCTCCTGCCCTGGTACAGCGGCCCGTTGGCTGCCGTACATCCCTAACCTTCCATCTCCCTAGGCACAGCGGACCGTTGTCTGCCGTCCCTGTCCTCCCATCTACCTAGGGCACAGCGGACCGTTGTCTGCCGTCCCTGTCCTCCCATCTACCTAGGGCACAGCGGACCGTTGTCTGCCGTCCCTGTCCTCCCATCTACCTAGGGCACAGCGGACCGTTGTCTGCCGTCCCTGACCTCCCATCACCCTAGGGCACAGCGGACCGTTGTCTGCCGTCCCTGTCCTCCCATTTCCCCAGGGCACAGCGGACCGTTGTCTGCCGTCCCTGACCTCCATCACCCTAGGGCACAGCGGACCGTTGTCTGCCGTCCCTGACCTTCCATTCCCCCAGGGCACAGCGGACCGTTGTCTGCCGTCCCTGTCCTCCATCTCCCTAGGGCACAGCGGACCGTTGTCTGCCGTCCCTGACCTCCCATCTCCCTAGGGCACAGCGGACCGTTGTCTGCCGTCCCTGTCCTCCCATTTCCCCAGGGCACAGCGGACCGTTGTCTGCCGTCCCTGTCCTCCCATTTCCCCAGGGCACAGCGGACCGTTGTCTGCCGTCCCTGACCTCCCATCTCCCTAGGGCACAGCGGACCGTTGTCTGCCGTCCCTGACCTCCCATCTACCTAGGGCACAGCGGACCGTTGTCTGCCGTCCCTGTCCTCCCATCTACCTAGGGCACAGCGGACCGTTGTCTGCCGTCCCTATTCTTCCTTCTCCCCAGGGCACAGCGGACCGTTGTCTGCCGTCCCTATTCTTCCTTCTCCCCAGGGCACAGCGGACCGTTGTCTGCCGTCCCTATTCTTCCTTCTCCCCAGGGCACAGCGGACCGTTGTCTGCCGTCCCTATTCTTCCTTCTCCCCAGGGCACAGCGGACCGTTGTCTGCCGTCCCTATTCTTCCTTCTCCCCAGGGCACAGCGGACCGTTGTCTGCCGTCCCTATCCTTTCTGTCCTTCCTCTTCCTACTCCACTGGAGCGGAACCGAGGCCGTAAGGCCGATACAAAATTACATCAAAGTGGTGTCATCAGAGAAGAGAGCGACCTTCACGCCGTCAGAAGCACCAGGAGGTGCTGTTCACGCCAGCTGAGGCACAAAGAAGAAGGAAGAGGAACTTCGACTTGCCTCCTTTCCCCGCCCACATTACGACTGAGCGAAGTCATCCAGGAGCAACACCTGGGTATCAATCACCCACCTCTGAAGCTACTCAGGGTGTACGTGATACTCTTTTACGCTTAGACTTAATATTTCGTTTGAATTTTCAACATTCTTTATCTACAGTTGAGTGCTAAAGGGGAGGGTATCCTTGATACCCTGAGAATGGACTTCTCAAGGTCCAAACTTCACCGTTTCATGTGAAAACATTACAGTAGTACCTTAACTTTCGCATATTTCTTCATCCGTTTTCTAGCTCAATATTATTGTAGAACTCTTTAGTTTAATATGATTCACCATGCTATTTTACTGCTAATGGTATTTATTTTCAACGCTAGAATGTAAGTTGAATTTTGTTTTGTGAAATACATGAATAAAGGAATCTGAATCTGAATCTCTAGGGTTGTGTCAGAGAGGACCAGGAGTCTAATTTTGCCCTAATAAAGGCAATGAAACAATAAATCAATCTCTCCCACAGTACACACAGATAGCAACCGCTCATATCCCAATTTTTATGGTTTCACATGATCTAAATGTACATTTTTTGTGTTGATACAGGAGGCATAGGCCGCAACCTGCACCCGACCAAACACTCACCGCCGCCCACTATCACCTACTCATCAGCTGGTGACCTTGAGTTGAAACGGCAGCTGGAGCAGTGCCAACTTAACAACTGTGCCAACAAGTCGGGCAACTTGTACTGCGACGAGGAGTGCAACACGTATGCGTGCAACTTCGACGGCAACGACTGCTCGCTGGGCATCAACCCCTGGCACAACTGCACGGCCTCCCAGTGCTGGGCCCTATTCGCCAACGGCAAGTGCGACCAGCAGTGCAACAACCCCCAGTGTCTCTTCGACGGCCGCGACTGCGAGAAACAGTTGCAGATTTGCAAGTGAGTTGTTTCAAGATCTAGTTTATTGAGGTGCAAATTCAAGCTTTCAACAATGATATCAAGATCTTTCTTTCTTTAGTTTATCCGGCGCTACAGCCCTAGGTGAGCCCTGGCCTCCTTCACAATACGCCTCCATTCTTCTCTGTTCATGGATCTCTCTTCCCATCCTCTCACCCCCATCTTTCTCAGGTCATCCGTCACTTGGTCCACCCACCTGTTCCTTGGCCTACCTTTTTTACTTTCCTTGCCCTATTACCATAGGTAGGGAAAGTATTGCTTTCCAAAAAAAATTAAGGTACCCTAATTTCAAGTTTTCTATACGTTTCAAGGTCCCCTGAGTCCAAAAACATGATTTTTGGGTGTTGGTCTGTGTGTGTGTGTGTGTGTGTGTGTGTGTGTGTATGTGAACACGATAACTCCATTCCTAATCAACCGATTGACTTGAAATTTTAAACTTGAGGTCCTTATACCATGAGGATCCGACAGTAAGAAATTCAATAAAATTGAATTCAAAATGGCGGATAATTACTAAAAAACCATGTTTTTCACGGTTTTCTCGAAAACGGCTCTAACGATTTTCTTCAAATTTATATCATGGATAGCTATTTATAAGAATCTAGTATTTTGCTTTTTGCAGACGATGTTAAACTTTTCAGACCTATTTCTAGTCTGGAGGATTGCTCTCTCTTTCAGCGGGATCTGAATGCGATTCATGACTGGTGTTTGAGAAATAGATTGGAAATAAATATATCAAAAACAAAATACATGATATTCACACGTCAGAAAAATCCTTTTCATTACAATTACAATATTAATAATGCAATCCTCGATTGTGTTATCCGTATAAAGGACCTGGGCGTCATAATGGACCCTACTCTTGAGTTTAAGGAACACGTAACACATGTTATGAATGGTGCTAATAGGTCTTTATTTCGAAATTGTAGGCCTTTTACAGCATGTGATGTTGTTTTGAAATTGTACTACGCTTCAGTGAGGAGTAAACTTGAATATGCTGCTTTAGTTTGGGCTCCATTTCACAGCAGCGCTATTCTTGATTTAGAAAAAATTCAGAATAAATTTTAAAGGTATCTTTATTTTAAAAAGTTCAACGCATTCTGTCCGATAGTATTTTCAACAGACAATCTAAGGTTGATTTTTAATGTTCAAAGATTGGAAGAAAGGAGATCTGTCAGTTCCCTCTTGCTATTATATATAATATCCTAAACAATCAAGTATTCATGCCAGAATTTATAAGTATGTTGCAACTTCATGTCCCGTTTAATAGACCAACACCAAATATTCTGTTTCACATGCCATTTATCAGAACGACTCATCATTGCAATTCTTACATATACAGAACTTTACGTTTGTACAATAGAATAAGCCACTGCATTGATCCGTTTGCTGACCGTTTCCAAACCTTTAAGAAATCCTGTGAACTAGCATATCGCTCTATAACTGACTCATGATTGATAAATAATTATACTAAACTCCCTCATTTTTTTTCTCTCTTCTAAAACCCTATTTTTCCTCTATTCTCTATTTTATTTTTTATTTTATTTTTCTTATTATTTTTATTTCATTCTTCTTCATTTTCTATTATCATTGGTTTATTTTATTTTTTCATTTCGCCTCTTCTTATCTTATTAGTATTCAAAAATTGTGTTTACAATTTTATTTTATTTTCATTCTTATTTTGCATCAAATATTATGAATCACCTTCCTTTTTTCAAACTTGTTAAATATTTGTTTTGGAATTTCATTTATTTCTGTTGCATTTCTAATCAATTCGCTTGTATTTTGCAGCCCTGTATACGATGCCTACTGCAAAGAGCACTATGCCAACGGTCACTGTGACTATGGCTGCAACAGTGCAGAGTGCAACTGGGATGGGCTGGACTGCGAGGAACCTAGCGAGGTAATATTATTACTTCATTTTATTTATCCTTATTAATATTTGTTAGAATATTCACTTCACTTCAACAATTATTCGAATACTTGAACTTTCAACGAGCGTTCTAACTGTTTGAAATTATTTGGCTTTGAACTGGACAAATGTACTTTTTTCAACTTTGAGCGCTCATTAAGGGCCGGTTACCGAGCTCTAGATTCAGCTAAGTTCTAGACTTCAAACAGCTGGAGTCAGAAAATTGGCTTTCCAAAACGGGGCGTAGTCGCAGTCAATGTCATAGTCACGTTTGGATTAAATTTCTAAAAACTAGAAAATTGAACACAAAATAGTGCAAAGTTTCAGCTATTATGAATTATTCAGTAATGTTCCATTTTGTCAACTAAAAACGTTTCCAATTATAGAAATGAGAAAATAAAGATTATCATGAAAACTGCGACTACGTTTAGGAAAGCCAATTTTCTCACTCCAGCTGTTTAAAGTCTGGAACTTGACTGAAGCCCGAGCTCGGAAACCGGCCCTAAAATTTCAAAAACGTCAAACAAAGTAACACATTAAATGAATTTAAAATAGATCTATAACCGTTCTCGGTAATAAATCAAAAATTTATATGCAAATTTTCAAGCTAATCAGTCCAGTAGTGTTGAGACGTGATGATGCGTCATTCGTGAATTTTCTATCACGTTTGTGTATAGCTTAGGCCAATTCTTTCCTTCATTATATTATAGATTACAGCTTCAAATATATCTTGGACATTTTGCTTCAATATTGTGAAACATAACTTCATTATAAAATAACTTGATTAATTCAATATGAAGTGATAATTAAGTGTTATATTTAAATATACAGTGTTATGTAGTTTGGTAAATATGTAGTTTGGTGTTTCAATTTCTCTAAATTCAAAATTTTTTAGCTTATATATATTATTTTGGACGAAAATTGAACTTGAACGTTTTACAGTAGAAACATAACCTATTTTTTGGACATTTAATTAATTTATCAAAATTTGGGAATGGAATAGATTTGGGCCAAGCCTGTTTTTCCTTCCTAATCATATTTATATGATTTGTGATTCTGTCCACGAATAAATAAATAAACATGTATGTGCTTATTAGCATAGAAAAAGAATAGCATATGAAGATATCTCGTAGATGGAAATAAATCGAAATTTCAAAATTGAATTAATTTAATCTAATTCGAATTTCCATCTAGCTGTTTACCCGGTTGTCAATATTCATAGTAGCAGAGGTCTTCGGAGTGATTTACAGCATTTAATTGGTATTTCGTTTAATAATAAGATATTCGATGTCATAGGACGTTTATGTTCCAAATTTTACTGTTAAATCAAGCCGATAGTCGTAGTAGTTCTTTTTTGTGAAATCTTTATGGTGTAAAAAATTCAAGTAGATACCGCTTAATTTGAAAGAAAGAAAGAAAGAAAGAAAGAAATATTTATTGCCAAAATCATTAAACACAACTTTACAAATGTGAAAAATATAAAAATTTTCATATACTTAAAATTAAAATATTTTCCATTTAAACATTGATTATAATATTATCATTGGCGTTACCAGCAAAACTAAATAGTTTGAGCGATGGCAACGAGTAATCAGTCGGCTATAATTAGTGGCTTGAGATTCAGTCGAAAATAGAAAAAATATAATAAAGAAAAAAGAAACAAAAGAATGTATGAAAAACTAGAAAAAAAAAAATAATAAAATTTCAATCCGAAAAGAAGAAGTACTAAGAGTGAAATACTAAGAGAGTAGAAAAACTAGAATGAATTCATAATAATTTAAAAACTCAAAAGAAAAAGAGATGATTCATGTAATTATTAATCTACAATTCACTGTACATATGTAATTATAGTAACATTTAGTAACATAATGTAATTCATTTGTAGCATAAATTATATGCAATTCCTTTTGTAAGCAAAAAGAGGAAAACAATACAATACAGTACACATGACACAAAAAATAAAACTTAAAACTCAGAGAGAGAAAAATTAATCTGGGAGTATAGCCCTACCAACAATAAATTCAGAGGAACTGAGGAAGACAGTATATGTACATCAAATTAAAATATTTTAGGTATAATATCTTCTGTCTTTATCCAGCTTTCAATTTTTAATTTATGTCAGTTGGCTGTGTACTCGAGTTCGGAGAAAATGTCATATAAACACTTTTTTTATAATTCAATGTCAAAACATTCTTCACAAGCCAAGACCTCACCCTGCAAAGTCCACTGTTAGCAAGAGATATAACACTGTCCCACGAGGATCCAGTAAAAGCTAATACAGTGTCATCCGCGTAAGACAATATCCTACACCCCTGAATAGGAAGACTCAATAAATCGTCTATGTAAGCTAGAAATAGAATCGGGGATAATACTGTTCCTTGAGGTAGGCCAAATCCTGACAAAGCTACCTTACTCTCCCTTCCATTCAAATTAATTACTTGTGTTCTGTTTTCCAAATAACTAGCAAATAGTCTTAATACTGGACCACGAAAGCCATTTCCTTCAAGTTTCTCAAGCAGGTTTGAATGAGGGATGGTGTCATACGCCTTAGCCAGGTCCAGGAATACAGCTAAAGTTTTTTTATTTGACTTATAGTTATTTGTTATTATATTTACAAGTTCAGCCATGGCATCCTCAGTGCATTTATTTTCTTGAAAACCATATTGATATTTGTTTATTAAATTGAATTTATTCAAGTATGGAACAACCTGTTGTTTTATAATTTTTTCAAAAACTTTGGATATATTACTTATAAGGCTAATTGGACGATAATTGGTTGGGTTTGTTTTATCTCCTGACTTGTGTAATGGAATTATGTTGGCAATTTTAAAATGACTTGGAAATGCCCTGTTTCCATACATTTATTGAAGATTAAAGTTAGAGGTAGAGCTATGAAGTGGGCTATTCTTTCAAGACAAACGCTACTTAAATTATCGAAACCAGGAGCAGCACTATTTTTTAAACTATTTAACTGATTTATAACTTCATCATAATTTGTGGGACGTATGAAAAATGAATTCAGAAATCGAAAGTTAGAATTTTTACCAGTTTCTTGAGGAAAATTTTCATTTTCTTCAAATAGTTTTTCTGCATATGTCTTTCCCACCTGTGAGAAATAATTATTTAATAATTCAGGATCAATATCAGGGGGAGCTTATGACGTTTAGTGTCTAATATTTCCTGGATGCAGTTCCATACCTTTTTATTGTTTCCTTCACATGATTTCAGTTTGTTTTTATAGAATTCAAATTTAGCTGATTTAATAAGTTTATTTAATAAGTTTCTATAGGCTCTATACCTCTCTTTCAATGTGACATTAAAAGGTTGTTTTTTCAAGGCATTATGCATTTTGTCTCTTGTTCTTATACAATTTACCAGGCCTGAGCTTATCCATTCTTTTAGGGGTCTATTCCTCCTTTTTAATTCTATTTGACTAGTTGATAATTTTATATAAGATAACAACTTATTTACGAAACGGTCAACTATATTATCTAAGTTAGTAGAGTTATCCAATTCTGAAATCTCATCTATCCAGGTTTCTTTTTTTAAAAAATCCAAGAGTTTGTCAAAATTTATTTTTTCAATGAAATTATTGGAGTTATTCGATTTTTCAGATGCCTGTTTTTCTATTCTAATGTGAAAAGTTGTACAATAGTGATCAGTTATAGAAGTCTTTTGAATTACTCCTAGAATGTTTTCTTCACTAATTTTTGCACTTCTATAAAATATATGATCGATACAGGTTTTCGTATTATTCATTACTCTTGTTGGCTTGTTAATAAATGACTTGAGACCGTTTATCTGCATCAAACTTATATATTCATTTGATATTCTACTGTTTTGCAATAGATCTATATTCAAGTCGCCCACCAAGATAATTTTTTCCATTCTGTTAATATCTCTCAGTTGTATATCAAGATCAGATAAGAAACCATCAATGTCAGCGGCAGGAGACCTATATACGGCAATCAAATTTATTATTGAACCATTCATTTTTAATTTTATTGTAAGAGTATCCGCTTCTTTGTTTACCCCAGTGACTTCGTTAAATTCTATATTATTCTTTATAAAAACGCATATACCATTACTGTTATTCAGTTGCCCTGGTTTGCTTATTGCAGTAAATCCATCCAAACTATAGTCAAAAAACCCATTATCACTTATCCAAGTTTCTGATAATACTATGATATCATAACTCACTTTACAATTATGTAACATATAGACGAATTCATCAAAATTTCTTCCTATACTCCGAATATTCATATGAATAATATCAAAAAAATCATTGGATAACTCATTCTCAAACTGATTGGGGTGAAAATTTAATATATTATCAATCTCAGCCGTATTGTAACATTCTAAATCTATAAGATCATCGAAACTATAATTATTATTTGTCATATATCTTGAAAGATACCACTATTTTCCTCCGTTTCCTATGTATGTTGTTCCTGCTGCTTGTCCTCCGATCCGTCATTGTTGTCGGTTGATGTTAACTCCTTCAGTGTGTGGGTGTCGTATATCCGAATCGCTCGTGAAGCTTCATCCTTCTTGACAAATATCTTCCCATTCCTTATCCAGTTGAATTTATAGTTGTTCTTCTTTGCCTCGATCTTAGTTTCGTTGAATAGGTGTCTTGTGTGAGGTGTCAGATTTTCGTTTACAAATACCGGTCCGTCTTCAAATTGTTTATCAATGTGAGTGCTCCGCAATCCATTACTGTTGTTTTGTCTCATTTCTTTTTGGTATGCTTTATAGTTTTCAATCATTACATTATATTCATCGATTTTATTAGAGAAAAAATCCACCGAGTTTCTTAGGTCAGAAACGTTTTCATTTGTTTTTTTAATCTCAGCTCTTATCTCTTTCATTTCTTCACTTATTGCATCTCTTATTTCTTTTTTTAGTTCAGCGATCAATTCTCTACTTAATGATACCTGGTTGTCTGGCATATTTATTAAATTATTATTGTTAGAATTTGAATTCATATATTCTATTCCAATAATACCATACAGAAAAAAAGCATTAGAAGATATCAAAGTTTGCAAGGTGTTTATGTTCCAAATGTCACTGTTAAATACTCAAGCCGATAGTCCCAGTAGTTGTTTTTTGTGAAGCTATATGACGCTGTTAGTCTCTCATACTGTGCCGTTCTTCACTCTCACCTGGTCAAAACAGTAATAATAGGCAGTAGTCGACAGTAATCAGATTGAGCTAACAAAAGATCGGCTGAAAGTTGGAACATAAACCATGGGATATCTTCTTATGCTATCTTTTTTCTATGGTATTAGAGAGTTTAATACAAAGAATTCATTCAGACTAATTGATTTAATTTTTGTCAAGGAAGCAAATTTCAATTTTATTCAAATTTTGTGTTTTCAGGTGGCTCCAAACGAGGTGGTGGCTGAAGGTGTTATCAAAGTGGTGATACTGATGAACGAACGCATGTTCCGCGACAACCAGATCTCGTTCCTGAGGGAGCTGGGCCATCAACTCAGGTCCACCGTACGCATCAAGAGCGACAGAGATGGAGAGCAGAAGATCAAGCCTTTCCGACAGGTTAGTTGGATTCTGCTGTCAGAAAATAAATGTATTTTAATCTGTAAATTTGTACGAGAAGTGATAATAAATGAATGAATGAAGAGAATTAAGAGCAGTGTTGGATTTGTTTTGGGATATTGGTTGTAATTTTATTAGAACTAGGACAGTAAGTAATCTTTGAAAATCAACATGAAATCTGGATTCTATCTCTTATTCAATTTGCCCAACTATCTATTTCTCTCACTTTGGTTGAATTATGAGAATGCTTATTTCATCAATAATTGATAGTAGTAAAAAATACATATTTTCAATTCAATTTTCCATTTTCGAGTACTGGACTGGTGTATTAACGTAAATTCTATATGTAGAGTCTTATTTTGTGTAAAGTCTGTGATAATGGGAGCAAAGATAATAATTTGACTGTTTCTGTTGCTGTACCTGTCTGGTGCTGTATCTTCATTTTCATGATTGGGATTGAATTTTCTGTAGAGTGATTCGGAGCTAGAGAAGGATAGCGCCATCTTCTTTGTCAAATGACGGACAAGGATATCAAACAAATCAGATGCTGATTTTATATTAATGAGTTTCAATTTTTTGAGCTGATATTCTATTATTTTCTTTATTGACGATTCCAAGAGCCAGACCATATAAAAACGTATATAAGACCATATATCAGGCCAATCGGGGAGCTTTTTGCCGTGCCGACTCTAAAAACGCCCGAAACAACGCTCTGTATGGTCTGGCCCTTATCCTCTACTACTCGACAGCTACTTATCTATCAATTTTGATTTTTTTTTTTCATTTTGTCTTCATCATATCCATTTTTAACAGAGACTCATTCATGAATACGCATTTTTTCTCCTCAAAGCAGGGCGAAACCAAAGGCATGTATGTGTTCCCCTCCACATTACCTTCTATAACTTAGTAATGAACGATTTTTAATCATCTAGTTAATGGCTTCTATCACTTGTTAATTCACGATATTAAACTGAATAATTTGTTTTCTTCTAAAAGCAGGGCAAACCCCAAGACATGGAGATGTTCTTCTACCTAATATCTTTACCATAGAAAAACAATAGCTGAATGGCTAAATTTATGTCGCAACTTTTTCTGTTAACTCAAGCCGATCATTGTCGATTTTTACTGTTTTGTTGGGGTGATAGTGTATGAACGGCACAGTATGAGAGACTACCAGCGTCAAACACAGCTTCATGGGAAAGAACTACGTGTTCTATCGGCTTGAGATAACAGTAAAAGCTGCGATATAAACTCCCTATACCATGGAATATGAAAGACTGCCGCAGACAGTTCATATACATGAGTAATAGATTGATGAATATTTTGCCAGACCAATTAATTTCAGATAGATTTAATAAATCAGCCATTAAAAATATAGAGAGATGGATCAGAAGTAACAATGTTTTTCGCCTCATGTACAGTTAGAATCTACTTAATTAAAAAAAACTTTTTTTCTTTGATATTTTCGCTAAGTTACATTTTTTTAGATATTATATTACTAAAATTATTATTATTTAACTTATTTACTTATTATTACTATCATTTAAATAAAATCATCTTTTATGTTTATGTTAAATTGAATGAAATCTTTTGGTACTCGTTGCTAGCACACAAACTTAGGTTTTGCTGGCAACGCCAATTAAATTCTAAGTTTAAATTTTATTCTTATTCTGTATAAGTATGAAGTATCTGTTTTATTCATTATTGTTATCTTTATAATTGGCAAATAAATGATTTTGATTTGATTTGATATCTACTTATGCTATAATTGTTTCTCTATGGTATTAGTAATGAACGATTCGGGACTGAAGCTCTTCAATTGTCTACCTGAAAGAATACGGTTATGTGGTAGTTATAGGCTTTTCTTGTCTTCAATTACTAATGTACTTGTGGAAGCGTGTCCCTATACAATGGAGGAATGTTGTGGTGCCTTCATACTTTGAGTTGATACTGATGCATACACTTTGCATAGAAAAATGTTCATGCCACTTGAGCTCTGCTCAGATTTGTGGCTTCACGTAACAAATGACAATAATAATAATAATAATAATAATAATAATAATAATAATAATAATAATAATAATTTTTAATCAACTACCTACTATTTCTCATTACTTGTTAATACACGATATTTGATCAGAATTTTCTCGATTTCAAAGCAGGGCAAAACCCAAGGCGTCGAAGTGCTCCTGGAACTAGACAACCGTCGCTGCGTGATCTCGCCGGATGCCGAATGCTTCCCCAGCGCACAACAGGCGGCTGACTTCCTGGCAGCGACGGCGCAGACGCACAAACTGAGCACAACGTTCCCCATTCACTCGATCAGCGGCATGAGTGACGACGATGTTGTGACAGCGCCCCCCTCTGGCACCTATGTGCTCATCGGCCTGTTTCTGGTCAGCTTGGTGGCTCTGCTGCTAGGTGTGCTGGTCACCGCTCAACGCAAGCGCGCGCATGGCATCACCTGGTTCCCTGAAGGTCAGTTATTTGGTCAATTTTTAGTAAAAAACTGTCCAATCACACGATTTTTAAGGTTAAACACCTAATTTAGCTATCAATAAGGTGTTTTATCTCGATATATCGATACTTCGAGAGTTGCTATCGCTGTCAATTGCTGTTTACTCTCGATATATCGATTTTTCAGAGCTATTGTAGCTGTCAATTGGTGTTTATAAAATAGATTAGAATAGAAATAGAATAGAACTCTTTACCTTTTTCCCTATACCCCTCTATTTCGAATTACTCAGAGCTGTCAACTGTTGAACATCCATTACTCGATATTTGAGAGTTGCAACAGGTGTCAATTGATGTTTACATTGATATATCGATATTTCGAGAGTTGTAACAGGTGTCAATTGATGTTTACATTTGATATATTGATATTTTGAGAGTTGTAACAGGTGTCAATTGATGTTTACACTTGATATATCGATGTTTTGAGAGTTACTACAGGTGTGAATTCATGTTTACCCTCGATATATCGATATTTTGAGAGTTGCTATAGGTGTGAATTCATGTTTACCCTCGATATATCTATGTTTTGAGAGTTTTAATAGCTGTCAATCCATGTTTACTCTCGATATATCGAAGAAGATGTAGAAGAAATAAAATAAGTAGCTTGAGGAGTAGCATAAGGAGGAGAGAACGAGACAGAAGTAGCAGAAGAAGAAGAAGAAGACGACAAGTGGAAGAAGAAGAGGAAGAAGAAAATGGAGAAGAGGAAAACAAAAGAAGAAGGACAAAAGGAAAAAGAATAAGAAAGAGAACAAGGTTAACAAGTAGGATGAGGAAGAAGAAGTAGAAGAAAAGCAAGAATGAGAACGATGTAGAAGAATAATTAAAAGAAGAAGAAACAAGAGAAAATGAAGAAGCTGAGGAAAATGAAAGAGTAGAGTTTCAGTAGATTAAGAAGAAACCCCTTTATAACGATATTTGGAGTGGTATAATCCCTGTAGAAAGTTTGAAGAAGGTTGGTGTACACTTGTTGGGCACAAACTGAGCACAACGTTCCCCATCCACTCGATCAGCGGCATGAGTGACGACGATGTTGTGACGGCGCCCCCCTCTGGCACCTATGTGCTCATCGGCCTGTTTCTGGTCAGCTTGGTGGCTCTGCTGCTAGGTGTGCTGGTCACCGCCCAACGCAAGCGCGCGCATGGCATCACCTGGTTCCCTGAAGGTCAGTTTTATGTAAAAAAAATGAATCAGAAATAGAATTATTTTTATGAAACAATAAAAAAAACTGCACACTATCAACTTATTGACAGGGTGGAAGGTCTCTTAAGAAAGAATGACTAGAAATAGAATCACTTTTTGAGACAATAGAGAACTTTGAATAATAATAATAATAGGTCTATTTTATTCTCAACAAAAGTATAACAAAAACAATGTTATACAGTTAAAAAACGTCACAGATAAATAACATAATAACATAAAATATCAATCTTAAAATAAAACTCTAATAACATTTAACAATTCATTAAATTTGCAAAATTTAGATTAGTTATTTGTGCAACTAGTGCGCAAAGTGTCAGTTTGCTGCACCGAAAGAAACGTTTACGCCCGAGCCGTAGGCGAGGGCGGAATGGTTTGTTGAGTGCAGCAGATGAACTTTGCGCTCGTATTTCACATTTAATTTTTCCTACAGTTACCATTGAATATGAAAAGTGGGTAATTATGGGTATAATTCGCTGAAATGCATCAAATGTATATCTGTGTCATTTTTTTATTAATAAATAAAATAGAATGTAGTATGTGTGTTTGAATGGCGGCTGTGTGCTGTCAACTGCTGTCATCCACCACACTCCACCACCACCTCAACACTCTTATAACGTGCACTACCACACTATACCACAGTTACCAACTTCATTTTGATTTTGCTGCACTGGTGCTCCATATAACCTACTAACTATTTTGCGTTGCCATGTTGCAAATCTGGAGTGCGGAAAACATTTTTCCCGCACTAGAGCGGAAAAGTGATTCTTTGCGTTCTGTAATCAGTGCAGCAATGACCACTTTTCAACGTAACTGTAGGAAAAATAATTTTTTTCACTCTAACAAGAATTCGTCAACCTCATAGAAAGCCTTCTCACTGAGAAAAGAATATAGTTTTGTTTTGAATTGTTTTTCTTCAACAATGCTTCTCAAATCAGCCGGAAGTTTCGCAAAAAACTGTTGTCCCCTATAAGTAGGTGTTTTCTCAAATACACTCAGCCTATGTCTCTCAACTGAAATGTTATTCCTTGCTGCTGTATTCCTTTTTTGCTGTTTGCAAATAAATCAATAACATTCTTTCCTTGTGAATGCTCAGAAATCATTGACTAGAATGAAGGCGCAGAAATTGTCTCTTTGAATTCCATAGAAAATATTATGGAACACTTGCCAAGATATTGTAGATAGAAGAATTTCACAGAAAATGTTATGGAGTAATTGCCAAGACATTGTAGATAGAAGATAATTCACAATACATTGTTCGAATACATGAATTACTTTTGCAAAAGTACCACATCTAATGTGGTACAACTAGCGTTAACTCGCAAATATTAGCAAACAGTTGAAATAAGTCTTTGAAAATGCAAATTAATTCCTCTTAATCTTTAAAGTTTATCTCATGTGCTACAACTATCTTCATCTCATCAATATTTTTGAAAGTACGTAACAGAAGATTTGAAAATGCAAATGAATTCTTTGTAATTCTTTTAGTTACTGCGATGAACCAATTAATTTGAATTTCCCCCAAATTCACATTCATGTACACATGTTTCGTACAGTATTTTTAATGTAATTCAATCGTTATTTTTTCAATCAATCACAATAAATTATTCCCTTACAAAAGCAAATTGAATACAGATTACAAATGTAATGAAAAAGAGCTGCTATCCATATGTGCCTACTCAGTGGAGGAATATAAAGATTTTTACAAACCTCAAGATGGAGGTTTGAGAAGATAGATAACATGTTGCTGTTTGATTAATGACAAATTGACATATCCTTATACCCCTTTTACAGGTGGTCGGTGGATGAAATAATAATAGTATTCATAGAACTAGATATAATTTTTTCATAATTTTTACTTATTTGGTGACAGCAGCAAAACCATATAGTGCTGGTGTCTAGTAATAAAACAAAACGATAATACTACTTCCAATAGAAAAATTATATTCTTTAGAAATTTAGCTTATTTTAGGTTGTATCTCAAACATTTTCCCGATTCCCTTATGGGTTTCTTGCGCACAAACAGCGCGCATGAAATTCAATCGTTCTAGATAATTCTCCATTATAAATTTCTTGTCGAATCTAAAACATTTTCTCGATGTTTTTCCTAGGTTTCCTGCGCACAAACAGCGCGCACGAAACTCAATCATTCTAGATAACTTTATTATCAATTTCTTGTCAAATCTTAAACATTTTCCTCGATTCACTTTCAGGTTTCCTGCGCACAAACAGCGCGCACGAAACTCAATCATTCTAGATAACTTTATTATCAATTTCTTGTCAAATCTTAAACATTTTCCTCGATTCACTTCCAGGTTTCCTGCGCACAAACAGCGCGCACCATCGCACGTCGCGACGCCGTGGACCTGACGGCCAGGAAATGCGCAATCTCAACAAAAACTGCAGCGTCAGCTGTTTGGAGGCCTCAGGCGGAGGGGTGGGTGGACCCCATCAGTGGTCGGATGATGAGAGCGAATTGCCACCCGCCAAGAAGGCGCGAGACAATGGATATAGCAGTGATCACACCGCCATTACTGACTATGAAGACATGTGGAGTCAGCAGCATATGGATGGAAGGAATGTGATTCTCACGCCGCCTAGTATGGTGAGTAAAGTTGTTCATTCATTCATTAATTCATCAATTCATTCATTTCTTCATTAATTCATTTACGGCGCTAACCGAGTTGCGCAGGATACGAAGGTGAATAAAAGATTGAGTTTCAGATTGGTTTCAATCAAGTTTTTCCTCCAGTCATACAACAAATTTATATAAAAATACAACAAGTATGATGCAATAAATAAAAATATTTATAGAGGATGAGAAGATGAATGAAAGCTCGAGTTTCAGATTGGTTTCAATCAAGTTTTTCCTTCAATCATACAACAAATTAATATAAAAATGCAACAAGAGTATGATGCAATAAATAAAAATATTTATAGAGGATGAGAAGATGAATGAAAGCTCGAGTTTCAGATTGGTTTCAATCAAGTTTTTCCTTCAATCATACAACAAATTAATATAAAAATGCAACAAGAGTATGATGCAATAAATAAAAATATTTATAGAGGATGAGAAGGTGAATGAGAGCTCGAGTTTCAGATTGGTTTGAATCAAGTTTTTCCTTCAATCATACAACAAATTTATATAAAATAAGAGTATGATGCAATAAATAAAAATATTTTTAGAGGATGAGAAGGTGAATGAAAGCTCGAGTTTCAGATTGGTTTCAATCAAGTTTTTCCTTCAATCATACAATAAATTTATATAAAAATACAAGTATGATGCAACAAATACAAATATTTATAGAGGATGAGAAGGTGAATGAGAGCTCGAGTTTCAGATTGGTTTGAATCAAGTTTTTCCTTCAATCATACAACAAATTAATATAAAAATAGAAAAAGTATGATGCAATAAATAAAATTATTCCTGCTAATCCATCGTTAATTATAGTTGTGCTGAGGCATTGAAGGATTAGTCCCCGGTTTCATGGTCATCTATTAAAACTAATGGAACATTAAACCTATAGATTTAGGACCGTTTGCACAGTGGACGCTTGAAACAGCTGGTGGTTTAAATCTCAAAATGAAATCAATTTAATATTCATTTAATCCAGTTTGATCTGAGATTCGGTCTAAACTGGCATTGTGCGTTTGAATTGGTTTGTTTTTTGAGATAGATTTCTACAATTATGCAGGTTTGATGCCTAGTGATATCGGACTCCCATGTGCAAGCAACCTAAAATAAAATATAATTATAAATTATGTTGAAATAAAACTAATCTAATGAATTATCAACAATTATTGTATTATTGTAATGTAGAGTAGTATTGAGAAGGTGTTCCTTTTTTCTGCATGCATTAATCCATATGTCCTTCTAGTGATATGATAGGAACTGATATCTTTTTTCAATTCTTGGTGTATTTTTATCAGAATTCACAGAGTTTGATTTCCATTTTGTGATGTAAGAGGAATTGATTATATTTTCCCAATTTTTTGAATATTTTTTTTATCACAATTTACAGAGTTTGATTTACATTTTGTGATGTTACAGGAATTTATATAGTTTTTCAATTTTGGGAGTAATTTCGTGATTGTTTACTGAGTTTGATGTCCATTTGTAATGAGATAGGATTTGATAAATATTTGTTCTCCAGTTTGGGAGTATTTTTATCAGAATTTACTGAGTTTGATATCAATTTTGTAATGTGACAGGAATTGATATATAGGTTTTCAATCTTGGGAGTCATTTTTTTGTGAATTTACTGAATGTAATGTCAATTTTGTGATGTGACAGGAAACGGTGGACGTTCGCGGCCCGTGTGGCATGACTCCATTGATGGTGGCAGCCGTTAAGGGCGGAGGAGGACTGGATGAGGGACTCGGACTAGAGGAGGGGGTGGAAGATGACAGCACTGTCGCTGTTATTGCTGATCTCGTCGCTCAAGGTCAGTCAAAATATTTCAATATATTCAACACAACTTACTGTAGTCATGTCCACGTTACAAAATGGCATTCAACAAAGCAGATAGCGCTATCTCTTTCTCGCTTTGCTCTGTTGCCGCCAGATCGTCTTTTAACAATGTAGAATTAATTCAGCAGGAATGAAATGCATTCATGAGAAACATGAATGAATGAATGAGAAGAATAATATAATTAAATATTGTAATCGTTATAGTGATGTCCACGTTATAATGTCATTGTTTGTTTAGCAATGGTATTACTATCCTTGTCTATCATTCATCAAAGCGGATAGCGCTATCTCTTTCTCACTTTGCTCTGTTGCCAGATAGTTATTTAACAATGTAGAACTAATAATTGATAACAAAATATTTCATCTCAATTATGAAAATTCATTATTAAATCATTGAAAAATATAATTTCTTGCTTAATAAAATATAATTGATTATTTTAAACGAGAACGAACAGTTAATATCACATCAAGAAACCTGTATCAGCTACCGTATATAAAAGGCATTGACAAGACAGAGGATCGGCAACGTTGATCTCAGATCTTTTCCCACTGCCATTATAACTTGGAGCTCACTATAGTAAAAAAGACAATTCAAATTAAATAGTAATAATATGACATACGTAAAATTAGAACACAATTTAGGAGTTACAAATGGAAATTATATTGTTTTCAACCTAAATAGAGCAGAAGTAGCCATGATAGTCAAGTCAAGAGCAGCACTGTAATCTCTAAATTATGGAGTTGGAAGGGAAAGAGACCAGTTTCTATACTAGATGTGCAAAAGAGGATAAAATGAAGATCTTATCCATTTCTCAAAGATTTGAAAGTGAAACAATTTCAGCGGAGTTCAGATTTAATATCTGGGAGTTGCTGAGTTAAACGACAAACTATTGATTGAGATATTAAACGGATAGAGCTGGAAGAATTTGTTAAGATTAATTCCAATAGCCTGGAGGCAAAGTTATACTTTGAGATATACTTCATGTGAGAAATTGGAGGGCGGAGGCAAGGGATCGAGATGGTTGGAGAGGCAGGATTGAGGAGGCCAGGGCTCGATTTGGGCTGTAGGGCCATCGAAGAAGAAGAATAATAAGGAGGAAAGTTAGTAGACAAAGCTCTGTATACTAACGTTGGCCTAGAAGTACTGATCTCTTGCTGATTGAGGAGTTTAACACATGCGCCCAGTTGCACAAATGTCTGTTAAATTTTAATCATGATCAAATGTCACGAGCACATCACGAGAACCAATCAGAGACAGCTGTTCTGGAAAGAAAACTTTTATGATTACTTCTCGTGGCATTAAATCACAGTTAAAATTTAAAAGGCCTTTGTGCAACCGAGTCATAGAGTAAATGTGTTTAGGAATCTTTGGGTTTAAATAATGCAATTTTATTTTATTAATTTGTAATAGTAGTCAACTCCTGGCAGAGGGTCTGAAAGCCATTGCAATAGAAAAATTTATTACCAAGTGGATATTTTACTTTTGTTGTTGTTGATGTCGATAACGATTTTTGAAATTATTAATTACTGCTCATTGAATGTACAGTACTAGAAATAATTTCAACATTACAATTGGTATTGAATTATATTGAAAGTTTATTAAATAAGTCATTTGAAATGTCAGACATAGTTATAGATAACATCAACAAATGTAAACATTCTGATCATTCTTTTGTTGATTCAAAAAACAGTTTTCTATGAAATTTAATGAAAATGTATCTATCCAGTCATCTATTTATTCCCTCATTTCTAAAGTATTTATTTATGTATCTATTCATATATTTATCCATTTATTCCCTCATCTTTTTATGCATGTATTCATTTAATTATGTATCTATCTATTAAACAGGAGCGGAACTAAATGCACAAATGGACAAGACAGGAGAGACTTCGCTGCATTTGGCCGCCCGATACGCCAGAGCAGACGCGGCCAAACGCTTGCTGGACGCGGGAGCAGAAGCCAATGCTCAGGACAACACAGGGCGAACACCTCTACATGCCGCCGTAGCTGCTGATGCTATGGGCGTATTCCAGGTTGGTAAAAAAGTCACAGATTATGTAACTCAATAGCTCTTGTGGTAGTGTTCACACACAGGCGGAAAAATGAATTACATTGATTGTAATGGGAGGTGTCATGTTAAGGCAGAGGTCACCAATTATTTAACTCAATAGTTCTTATGGTAGTGTCCACACAGAGGTGGAAAAATGAATTGCATTGGTTGTTATGGAAGATGTCATGTTAACAAGAGGTCACATATTATGTAACTCAATAGTTCTTATGGTAGTGTTCACACAGAGGCGGAAAAATGAAAGTATTGCTGTTATGGAAGGTGTCATGTTAGGACAGAGGTCACAGATTATGTAACTCAATAGTTCTTATGGTAGTGTTCACACAGAGGCGGAAAAATGAATTACTTTGGTTGTTATGGGAGGTGTCATGTTAGGACAGAGGCCAACACAGGCAGGACCTGCTGATGCTATGGGTCTTTCAGGTCAGTTAAGGTCAAATTCCCAAGTGACGACTCAACAATCCTTCAGTGAAGTCCACGTTTTAATAGCTCAAAACCCATTCTTCTCATAATTCAGTTCTATGGGGGATTAACTCTTAGAAGAATCTACAATATTCTAGTGAAGAGATTGTATCTATAATAATATATAGATAGTAGATAGTATAGATATCATAATTATATAGATAGTATCATCTATAGGGAAATTATTCACCATTGGTTTTATAAACAGCCTGAGGTAGAGTTGGCTTGTGAGAGTTCTTTCTATGGTGAGGTCCAGGTTATAATGGCAGTATTTGATCAACATCGGTGTTGCTTTCCTTGTCTTTCATTTGACAAAGCAGAGAGCACTATTCTTTTCTAGCTCCACAACGTTTCCAGATCGTTTTTTATTTAAGTAAAAAAATGGTTAATAGAAGACAATTTATACTTGATTTGGTCTTTTTGAGTTTGTCATTTACTTGTAATTTTGTTACTTTGTCTTATCGTTTGTAAGTATTGAGATGTGACCTGGTTTCCGTAATTTTTATTTATTCTAGTTGTTTGAATAAGCTCTAGTTCTTTCTATTGATATGTTGCTGTACCTAGTTGTTCGAACTCACTGCCGGCGCACAAGTTGTCTTTGCCGGTAGTGCCATTTTGTAAATTAGAATATTTATTTTATCAATCTGTATTATTTTATGGCAAATAAATGAATTGAATAAGATCGTGGGTAAAACAGAACTATTATTTTAAAATTGAGAATTGAGTTGGCTAAATCAACAATTTTTGGCAATATCAATTGTGTCAAAATTATTAAAACTTGACAATTTTTATATTGTTTTTCTGTGTATCTATATTTTGTTATCAAGTACTTGACTATGATAAAATTCAACATCCATAGATTATCATCCATCATAGAATTGTATCAATTGTACTGCTGTTATTAGATTAAAGAATGTATTTGTTATTTTTAGAACTCGTGGCTGGAGCTCAAGGCTTCTTTTTCCAGTCACGCCAAAAACTATTGTAATCTAATGATTATTTTGTTTGTAAAAATATGTTTTGTATTGGCAATATATTCATCATTCATTCATTTCGTTTCTTTTAGATTCTGCTCCGCAACCGCGCGACCAACCTGAACGCAAAGATGCACGACGGCACGACGCCGCTGATCCTGGCCGCGCGTCTCGCCATTGAAGGCATGGTGGAGGATTTGATCAACGCCGATGCCGACATAAACGCGGCCGACAACTCAGGAAAGGCGGCCCTACACTGGGCGGCGGCCGTCAATAATGTCGACGCCGTCAACATTCTGCTAGCGCACGGCGCGAACCGCGATGCGCAGGACGATAAGGTGGGTGAAAACTTGAAACAAATTATTGGGAAGCATGGAATGGTGAAATAATAAATCAAATGAAAGAGAATTTAATGCTATACAACCCTATAACTTTTTTTTCGATGCATTGTTGAAGAGTTATAAGCCCTGAAAGTGCAAAACGTTGTATAGAAAACTGTTTCTTCAAACTTTCAAGAGCGGATATCTCGAGAACTATGAGATATGTTGAATAATGTACAAGATTAAAATTGTAGGCAAATTTGTTAGCTTCAATTTTGTATTTTTTTTTGAATTGAATTGAATTTATTTCAGCAAAATTTGCACAATTTACAATAATATTTCAACAGAGCAAATACACAACTTGAGATATGTAATACAAATAATACTATTAATACCTTATCCTGTTCCCTATCATATTCAATTTTTTTCAATTCAATTCTTTTTATTTGCCATCAATACAATTTACAATAAATTATTCAAGAAATTCATAGAAATAAAAATAAAACATAGCTTACAATCAAAAACAAAAATTATAAATTAAATATATTTAAATCAAAATCTATTCATTAAGGCAACAACCCAGCAAGGAAAATCCTGTCCGCTGGGCGTGAGCATCAGTTCAATATTATTATATCAAATATTATTTTATTATTATAAATAAAAATAAATATAGCAAAATTTTAGAATCACGTAAGTAAACAAAAAAATAAGGTTGAAATAAAAAAATGTATATTATAAAATATTATCGAGAGTAAAGAAAAATGTCTCAATTATCCATTTATTTATCTGTGCCCCATGTCTATCCTCAGTTAAAAATTGCATACCATTTGGGATTAAATTAATTAATTTTGTGCTTAAATAATTTAATTGTCGACGTAATATTGTTAGGTTAGTGTGATTTATGTTGAATAAATTATGAAAATTTAACCTGAAATTATATGTGGCTAGATTATTCCTTATTGTAAATTTATCTTTATTTTTTCTTATGTAGTAGAGAATTTTTTAATATATAGTTGGCGTATGGTCATTACCTTGAATTCATCAAATGTGTCCTGCTTGGATGAATTCTTGGTCTATTCAGAATAGTCTTTATTATCATTTTTTGAATGACAAAAATCCTATTTATTATGTGATCATAAGTTCCCCCCCATACTCCTAACGCATATTGCAGAATTGACTGAACGTATCCATTATATTTTATTTAATGTATCTATAATATAGATACATTAAATAAATTGAATTCTAATAATATATCTATATTATATTTATGATAATAATATTCCTAGTTTAATCCTGTTCAACAATGTTTTAGCATATTTTATTTTGGTATAACTTATCTTATTGTACCTATCCCAAGTGGATTCACTCTATTTAATGAAATATAAGAGCCCACATAGACCTTTTTGGCCTGTTCGTGGGTCAATGAGTCCAGTACTGTGTGATTAAAGTATACAAAATTAAAGTATTAAATTCAATTATCATAATACGCATATTGTTTGAGATATATGCTAAAAACCAACAAATGCTACTTTCAAACAACCTCCACTCCCTTAGCACTGGGAGTAGGGGTGGGAACTTTTGATATGTTTACTCCATAACTACTATCCTTATTACTCCACATGAATGGTATAATGCTTTCTTTTCCTGTGTCTTGTGTATTTGTTACTGTGGGCTGTGTCTTTTTTGTTCGACCATTTAGATTTTTTTTTACAAGTTCCTGATTCCCTGTTTTAGGTGGGCAGTGGATGCTAGTGAGGTCCACGTTATAATGACAGTATTTGATCAACTTTGGTTTTGCTATCCTTGTCTATCATTCGACAAAGCCGGTGGTACTATCCTTTTCTAGGTCCACAAACATGCCAATTATGTTTTTGACAGTGTAGAAATATAATTAATTGATGCAGAGAATCGGCATCGCTATTCTTCTATCTTTATCCACTGCCATTATAACGTGGATCTCACAATATATATATATATATATAATATATATATATATATATATTATATATATATATATATATATATATCAATCTATCTAGCTGCGGGGTTCAAAATTGTGTTCCAAACTTTCCCTCTATACATTTTTTGAGCACTAGAATAGAATAAAAAACATTTGTTGTCTGGGCTACTATTTGTATTATCATTATTATTATACTGTATAGTGTTCATCCTTTTCTAACCCACAGTTTGATTCACCTTCTTAAATTAAATGAAAAACTCAAATGTTTATCAGAGATTGACAATGGTGTAATAGCCGAAACCGGTCTTTCTAAATATCAATAAATCTGTGGTTTTTTGACAATTTCTTTGTCTTTTTCATTTAATATGAATAATTACCACAATATCAACTTCTCAACTACACAGAAAGTGATTCACCTTCGCTTAATATTCCAGACGACTTATATATTTTCTTATAAGTAAAGCCAGTTATACACAACTAATTTGCACGTCTGATTTTTTGCCGTCCTTATAAATTCTACCAGATTGAATATAACTTGACAAACACATCATGCAGATATGCACCATTTGTCTGCCTCTCTTACTCTATGTTCAATCTAATAGAATTTAAAAGGACGGTACAAAATCGGACGTTCAAAAATCGATGTGTGTAATTGGCTTTACTCAAAAGAAAGTATTCTGAAATATTGAGCGAAGGTGAATCAAATTTGAAATTGAAAAATGATGAACAATATACAGTATGGTAATGCTATAGTGTGGCTCACCTTATAATGGCAGTGAATAAAGATAGAAGAACAGCGATGCCAATTCTCTGCATTAATTAATTATATTTCTACATTGTCAAAACATGATTGTCATCGTTGTGGACCTAGAAAAGGATAGTACCACCGGCTTTGTCGAATGATAGACTAGGATAGCAAAACCAAAGTTGATCAAATACTGTCATTATAACGTGAACCTCACTATAATAGGTCTAGGTGTTTCACCGTAAACGGTAAATCGCATGAAAATCTAATCGAATTTAACAGCCGTAAGAATTTCATTGTAACTAGACTAATATCCCACTCATTATTCTCAGATAACAGCATGATTATTGAACTAACTAGCTGCGTCCTTTTAAATGAACTTATCCCTTCTGTATTATTCTATTTCAGGACGAAACTCCGCTATTCTATTCACTCATTATTCTCAGATAACAGCATGATTATTGAACTAACTAGCTGCATCCTTTCAAATAAATTAATGTTCTTTCCCCTCAATTCCAGGACGAAACCCCGCTATTCCTGGCCGCGCGGGAAGGCAGTTTCGAGGCGAGTAAAGCTCTGCTCGACCATTTCGCAAACAGGGAGATCACAGACCACATGGACAGGTTGCCTCGCGATGTGGCGAGCGAAAGGCTGCACCACGACATTGTGCGGCTATTGGACGAACATGTGCCTCGCTCACCGCAGATGGTGTCTGTCATACCAAATGGACCTCTGCTTGGTGAGTTATTCAAATAAATAAATGTTCATTTCCTCCAAAAAACTACAACTTCTACATCAATTACAGAAAATATTATTAGATACAATTACATAATTATTGTTTACAAAATTAGTTTCAGAAATTTCTTTTAATGTGTCTTCTACAATCGTTTAGTGTATTCTGTGTGGAAATTGACCTACTCCACTATGGCGTACCATGTTCTAGAGTAAGTTTTGTTTATTTGTTTTTTGTGCGGATTAGTAATTAGTAAGTGTTTAGTAAGTCAGTAGTTGAAAATATGAGTTGTTGTTTGTTTGAAATAATTTTTTTTCTACAACTGCGCGTAAAACATACTCAATTCTCCTCGTAAAACAGCTTATTTCTGAGGAGAATCTACTTTTTCGCTCGCTAACCATCTATGCATGCGCAGTAGATTTTCTTTACGCTCGCAAATCATCGCGCATGCGCAGAAGAGTTTCTTTACGCTCGCTAATCAGCTGATGATAAGCAGCTCGCCAAAAGACAAACCACTCTCGGTCAGATCTTAAACCTAAAAAGTCGGTAATTGTACCGATTCTACAGCCATGATGGATATCAGTGTGGACGAATTATTATAAAATCCGCCAGATATAAGAGTGATTTAACAGGTTCGTGCAGTTGTAGAAAAAAATTTGTATGTTATTCGCGCGTAATGCTTCTTTATCGCTCTTGCAAAATTATCACGCTCCGCTTCGCGTCGCATGATAACTGTTTTGTGCGAGCGATAAAGTCGCGCATTACGCTCTTAATACATGAATAGCTATTCTATGTTCTGTCTTCCTTTGCTCATCAACCAATTATTGTGTACTATTGTTTTGAACTTTCTAGGATGATTAATCTGTTTAAAGTTTGCAGGAAGTAGATTATATAATTTCGGTGCTATCAATCAATACATTTTTTGCAAACATTTGTAAAGTTGGTCCTGTTGAACCCTTAGGTCTTCCAGCAGCTGCAATTTAAAAACATTATTATAGTATTCATATAGCTTGGTGAGTACTTTCATAGGGAAAAGATATGATAATTAGAGGTCCCATGGGGCGTTTATGTTCCAATTTTCAATGTTTACTCAAGCTGATAGTCCTAGTAGTTGTTTTTGTTAAAGCTATGTGACGCTGGTAGTCTCTCATACTGTGCCGTTCTTATACTCTCACCAGGCCAAAACAGTGATAATCGATATTACTCGGCTTGAAATAAAACATAACTCTGCTTTGAATTCGAAACATAAACAACCTATACCAGGGGATATCCTCTTATGTTATTTTTTCTCCATGTGATAATCATCCATGTTATCTGTCCAATGTCTTCCAATCAATTTTTCCCCCAATAATAATAATAATAATAATTATGTCTTTTGAATAACATCTTGACCAATTCGATGAATTTGTTTGTAAGATCATCTTTTTACAATATTAATTATCTCCAATGTCTTTCAATCAATTCTTTAGCTGATTATAATAACTTCTGTTGCCTTTCCTTCAATTTAATTCTTTGCCGAATTATAAAACAATTGTTGTTATCTTCCTATTAATTTCCATGACTGATTCCATAAATTTGTTGTTCTAGAAATAGAAATAAAAATAAAAATCTCAGTACCCTTTATGTATTATTAATTATTAAAATGAATTATTGAAAGAGATAAATTTGTTGTTCTGTTTGTAGGATCTTTTTCCTCCATGATTAACTGTCGAACAAGTCTTGTTATCTCTCCAATGTCTTTCAATTAATTTTTTCCTTATTATAATAATTTCTGTTGTTTTTTCATTGATTTTTTGACTGATTCCATAAATTTGTTGTTGTGTTTGCAGGATCTCCGTCGCACCACCATTTAATAACACACCCGACCGTGATAGGGGGTGGGGGTGGCAAAGCGTCGTCCAAGGCCAAGAAGAGGCCCAAGTCACAGGTGGTGCAGGGAGGGGGAGCCAGCCCCAACAGCCCTGACAATGATACACAGCAACAGGTAAGTCTCAAAAATATTTCATTTCATTTCAAATATCATTCTATAATTCAGGTCTATCATCTTCGTTTAACGCTAATCGGTTCACATGAAGATATGGTCACATATATTATAGTGTGTTTCATTCCTGGTTTAAACCAATATCTGATTAATCTTCATTTAACTGAGATGGTGCATATACGGCCCTTAGTGTAATAGAATCGTACGGTCTGATCAATGAAAATTTCCAATATTATATACTTTTCCTACAGTTACGTTGAAAAGTGGCCATTGCTGCACTGATTACAGAACGCAAAGAATCACTTTTCCGCTCTAGTGCGGGAAAAATTTTTCTGCACTCCAGATTTGCAACATGGCAACGCAAAATACTTAGTAGGTTATATGGAGCAACAGTGCAGCAAAATCAAAATGAAGTTGGTAACAGTGACTGCTGTGGCTGCTATAGTGAGCAGAGGTGCAACCAAGCACAACGCGCTAATTATTATTCATTATATATTATAACCAAGGACAACGAGGACTTTAGGATTTTAGGATTAAGGTTTTTATCAATAATAAAATTACACAGAAAAACATTTGATGCATTTCAGGCAATTTTACCCATAATTACCCACTTTTCATATTCAATGGTAACTGTAGGAAAAACTTAATGTGAAATACGTGCGCAAAGTTCCTCTGCTGCAATCAAAAAACCATTCCGCCCTCGCCTACGGCTCGGGCGTAAACGTTTCTTTCGGTGCAGCAAACTGTCACTTTGCGCACTAGTTGCACAAATAACTATTTCAGTCATGAGAAGTGCATAAGATCCAATTGAAACCAATAAATCACGAGTTTCTATTATAGGATTCATCTTATCCTTTGAGATTAGATATATCAGCTGATAGTTGCAGTGATAGTAGTTTTAATTTTTCTGCTCAACATTTTCAAGTTTATTTCAATATTATTGAAACTTTCGGATTGTTTAGTGTTATTTCCGGCTCTTATCAACCCTTCGAAATTCAAAATTCATCAGTCATATCTCGAATACGTATTCTCTGAGTGTTAATCTTTGGTCAAAACAGAAATTTTAAACTTAACCTCACTTTGGACTATTTATGTGCCAAAATCAAGGAATTGAAGAAGTTTTGGGCAATTGCCTGTTTCTCTTTCCAAATATCGTGTTTGTGACTGTTCTAATAAATAAATAAATAAATATCTCTCTTGTAGAGAAAATAAATGAAGTTATTATCCTTAGTAGCGACCTACTCTCTATAGTACCTACATGGGCGACCATAGTTGAGTAGGCTATTCTTGGAATTTCTCCATGTATAATTTTTTTTCAAATCAGCTATTATTGAGCATTCCAAAATTACATGTATAATACATGCTGTCTAAAAGCAACCGGGACTTGACTTATTGAAAACTGGACGTACTGAAGTTGCCTATCCAGGCTGGTTCTTGATCAACTAAAATCATTATGAAGTGAATATCACCCTTTTTATGGGCATGGTCCAAATAATTAGTGGAAGGTGTGACTCTATCTATCAAAATTCCTCGTTTTAATAGATCCTATGTTTTCTTGTGTTTTTACAGATGCAATCATCTTGTTCTAATAGATATATGCTTTCCATCCTTGGATGGAAATATGCATTCCAACAATTGATTCTTCTTTTTTTCCATCTGCAATATTCATGTTCTAATATAGATTTTATTTTAATTTTCTAGCTGCAATCAGCCGGCACCCAGCTGGTGCGCCGCAAGCCGAGCGTGAAGAAGAGCCGCAAGCCAGCTGGCGGCATGAGCGGTGCCGCAGGCTGCGGCGGCTTGGACGCCGGCCTGTACGGCAACCAGCAGCAGCCGCAACTGCCGCAGCCGCCAGCTTACGAGGACTGCATCGCCCAACAGGCGCAGTACCACCAGCCATACCAGGCGGTGCTTCAGGCGGCCGGTCAGGCGGTCTTCCAGGAGCCATCGCCGCCGCATAGTGTCACCATGTCCCCCTCACCTATCAAAGGTAATATAATACACATGGAATTATATTTTGAGGAAACTCGAGTCAAGTGATCGACATATTCCGAAACCAGAAATGGGCGATACCAGTGATTGTTAGAGAATCCATACGTTCAAGCTGCAGACCGTACTCCAAAAAGATGAATTCCGAGCTTGTATATCCTGGAGGCCATATGTTTTATAGATAAGAACAAGAATAAATTCAGAACTGGCGCACATTTCCACAATTATGAAACAAGGCATAGGGAAGAGTTACGAGATGATACACACAGGACCACAATGTATGAAAGAGTAGTAAAGAGTGCTGGGATTCGATTATACAATGAATTACCAGCTACCATAAGAGAAAACACAGGACGTGAATTAAAAAATAGTATTGATGAAGGAGCAACTCTTAAGCATTTGTGCATACTCAGTTGATTAATTTAAATCACATTACGAGATGAGTTAAGTATTATTATGAGTTGCTCAGTATTATTATGTATAGATTTTATGTTTTTTGCTTTCAAAAATTATTTAATAGGACTTGATTTGACTAAATTATTGACATATCTAAATACCCCTTCCATGGGTGGTAAATTGGACTAATAATAATACACAACTTTTACCTGAGCTACCGAACGAAGAGTCGCGAAGCAAGCGAGCCTTAGTTCTTTTATGGTACTTAGGGCGAGACCCTAACCACGAGCGTTTTTCCAGAACTTTTCAGATGAGTCGGCATTGCAGATAGCTCTCTGATTGGCTGATTGGGTTGGCATTCAGGAATCAGCTGATTCGGGAAGCTGATCGAGAATCCACCATTCGGAGTGCTTTCTGCCCTGCCGACTCGTCAGAAAACGTATAAAAATCATGTTTCATACGATAATTGTTTATATATTATCTCAATCTATTAGAAGCCTCGTGAATAGTTGTGAGCCCTGGCCCTCAAACGTTGTGAGAGAGCAGGTAGATCGTAATATAGATAGTAGTTGGAGGAAAATAATTAATCTAGCATATAAGTTAAGGTGCATTTTCGTTTGTGTGTGAACTTCCACAGTCGACGACGGCAAGCATTGTTGACATTCAAATTGTCCTAATTTCAAGTGTACTAAAACAGCTGATCAAATAACTTTTCATTATTTGTGCTTATTATTCAAGAAACAAAACATTTCCAATAGTATAAACTCATTGCCATTTAAAAGTATAAAAAATTCTTATTAATTTTGTTTATTCCCTTCAACTCGACCGTCGTTACCCACTTTGTATCTTAGTGTTTCAAACTAATCTAATCTGATCTATTTAATATTTTAAAGGCCGACCATCGTTGCCGACTTCCCCCACCCACATGGCGGCCATGCGCCGAGCCACCACGCAGCACCAGCAGCAGCATCAGTCTGGCAACACCGCATCGGTGCTGCAGCACTTCGACTTCGACCTGGCCTACAGTGCTGGTGGAGTTGGCAACATGGCAGCGGCGGCTGCGCCCTTCCAGCAGCAGAATGCAGCTGCCACACAGCAGCAGCAGCAGCAGAATACGGCCCTGCAGCACCAGCAGCAGATGAGTGTGCATCAACATCAACAGGTAAGTGTCCCAAAAATATCCATCTGTTTCAAGCTAAATCAGTGAAATATCTTTCCCTCCACCTACTATCTAAACGAGAGGCAACAAATCCAAGACGGGGATAGCATATTCAAGCCCGATTTCACCAAATTCACGCTATCGATTCGTTTATTAAACTTGAGTTGAAACTAAAAGTCCAGTTCCTAAGCCCTGTATACTATATGGCTGGTTAGTATAGTAATATCCAAAGCCTATTGATCTCTCTTCAAAGCATCGTTCAATATATGAACCACCGTGACTGAAAAGATTAATAAACCTGAGTCAAAACTGAAAGTCCAGTTCCTAAGTCCTGTTTTAACGAATGTATTATTCTATTACTGTACATAGTCTATTAATGTTATCAAGTAGACAAGAAAACAACCTAGAAAGTCAAGTAGTGTTTAGGAAGGAATATAAATCGTTGGATGGAATACAGCAATATAGTGCAGCTTGTAGCTTTTGAATTTAAATTACTTGAACTTTAACTGTTTTAACGAATGTATTATTCTATTACTGTAAATAGTCTATTAATGTTATCAGGTAGACAAGAAAACAACCTAGAAAGTCGAGTAGTGTTCAGGAAGGAATATAAATCGTTGGATGGAATACAGCAATATAGTGCAGCTTGTAGCTTTTGAATTTAAATTACTTGAACTTTAGCGCGATTGTTTTTGCACGCGTACGTTTAACGCTCTGCAGAGTGTTGAAAGTCGCTCTATATTTAGTCGAACTAGTTATATTTTGAATATAATCACATAGATACGACCACCCTGTCTTTCGGAGGACAAGATAAGCAGTCGGTCCCGACTACCTAAAAATTAGTCATCATCTCTCATCATCATCATCCCTCTCACTCATTACCTACGCACAAGCCTGAGATCATTTTTGGACATCACCCTCAGTATTATTATTATTATAGAATGAGTTCAATATATTTTGATAATTTATCTAGGTTAGTTATTAATAGTATATGTTTTCTTAAATCATTAGTGTGTGTCGTGTGATCACTTTGGATGCATGTATGTGCAAGTGCATCCATGACCAAGCTTGCCGATGAGAAACAAAATGTGGAAAGAGCAATAAGAACATTCACACTGAACGTTTGCACTTGCTGGTTGAGCAGCTGCATGCAAGTCACAACGTGTTTCAATGGCACTTTGTCAAATTTTGTTTTTCGACTCATGCATGATCTGACTTGCACTTGTACATATTATACGCATACAATGTGATCACACCCTTTGAGTAAGCTAAACGACCTTTACTTCACGTTCACTTTCTACCTTTACTATAACATAGAAAGGAAAACATTCCAATAGAATCTTTTTATGAAGATGTCAATTGCGTTATTTATGACTTCACCAATTAATTCCTCAATTTACTTATCTAATCATTGCACTTGTTGATGATTTTTTCGTTTAATATACCTCTCAATTTATGATTTGTCAAACAATTAGTCACGCTTTTAATTTATAATTTCTTGATTTGCAAATTTTACATCATCTATTTTTGTTGTGGAAGTTCCAAGTTGTTATGTTGCATTTAATTCACTAATGTCGCGGAACTTGTTGCGTTACCCAACAGTGAACTCTCAGCTGTACTTTTAGAATTGAGTTTGTTTTTTTGTCCTTTTTTATTATTTCTTTAATACGTGAATATATCCTATTTCAGTGGTAATAATGTGAAAAATTTTCTTCTATGTTTAGTTTTGAAGCATCTATATTAAAAATCTACTTTGTTAAAATAATTAAGAACAACTACAAGACTTGACCTATTTCGGACTATGTGTAACCTTATCTCTAAATTTGGGAGAGGAATAGCACAAGGTTACCTTATTTTTTCTCTCCCTATCATTTTGATGATGTACTTATTGTATGAATTAATAAAGAATAAATAAAATAATGTTGTGGAACTTGTTGCAGGCACAAGCCGCCCAACAAGCAGCTGCAGCAGCTGCAGCGGCGGCACAACAGCAGTACTATCACTACCTGACTCCGCCCTCGGACAGTCTCCAGGGACCAGAGTCCTTCTCCACCCCCTCCCCGGACTCACCCTGGCACTGGTCATCGTCATCCCCACACTCTAACAGTGACTGGTCCGAAGGTATCAGTAGTCCGAACAACAACAAGCATTCAGACGCCATCTACATCTAGGGGCCTGTTCTGAACTGCAGCTGGTTTGACGGTTGAACTTATAACTGAAACTGGTTTGAACTGGTTGAATTTGTGAAATAGAACTAGTTTTTTAGTTGGACTTGTAGACTAAAACTGGTTTTGAGAAAGACAATTTGTTTTATAGTTTAAATTTTAAAGTAAGTCTAGTTTCTCAGTTGGACTAGTAGACTAAAACTGGTTTTGTGAAATACAATTGGTTATATAGTTGAAATTGTGAAGTAAGACTAGTATCTTAATTTAACTTGTGAACTATGACTGGTTTTCAAGTTGAATGACAGTTGAACTTGTAAACTAAACTGGTTTTATGAAAGACGATTGGTTTCTAGTTGAAATTGTGAAGTAAGACTAATTTCTAAGGCTCAACTCACACTTACGCAACTCAGGTCGAGAAGAGACTCGACTCTAGTCGAGAGCATGTGTTTCCAAATGGTGACGTCGCGGAGACTAGAATCGACTGGTCTGAGTGTCACCATTTGGAAACACATGCTCTCGACTAGAGTCGAGTCTCTTCTCTACCTGAGTCGCGTGTGAGTTGAGCCTTAGTTGAATTTGTGAACTATGACTGGTTTTCAAGTTGAAATTGTAAACTATGACAAGTTTTCTTGTTGAAATTGTAAACTATGACAAGTTTTCTTGTTGAACTACTGAACGTCAACTGTTCTCAAGATGAATTTGTAAACTAGGTCTGGTTCACAAGTTGAATTTGTTAACTGTGACTGGTTTTGTAGTTGAACTTGTAAACTAAAACTGGTTTTGTGAAAGACGATTGGTTTTCTAGTTGAACTTGTGAACTAGGACTAGTTTTCAAGCTGAAATTGTAAACTATGTCTAGTTTTCCATTAAAACTACTAAACGTCAACTGTTCCCAAGATGAATTTGTGAACTAGGTCTGGTTTACAAGTTGAATTTCTCAACAATGACTGGTTTTCCAGTTGAACTTTTAAACTAAAACTGTTTTTCAAGTTGAACTTGGACTAATTTTAAAGTTGGATTTGTTAACTACGTCTGGGTTTTTAGTTGATCTTGCGAACTATAACTGGTTTTCAAGTTGAATTTGTGAACTATGACTGGTTTTCTAGTTGAACTTGTTAACTGTTACTGGGTTTTGGACCGCTAAATCTCAGATAATACTAAGAAAAAAAAACTAAAAATAGCTAGAGACTGAGAACTCATTCAATTTGAACATGATCTAGGATATGTAATTAGAGCAGGAACTAATAACAGCTAACTAGGAGTGGCTGATTGGAATCAGTTTGTTGACGTCAAGGATCCTCCAGAGTAGAATGGTAATACTTGAACTTGAATTGAATTGAAATTGAATTGAAAATTTCTTTATTCATCAAAATGCACAAAATACATCTGAACTTGTCACTAGGCACTCGTAACAGCCAATTAGAATTAATTCTATATCGTTTAGAACGGTTTAAAATACAAGGGAGCTTGTATTTTGAGACAATAAACTGATAAAATTAGTTTCAATACGTTTAGATTTGCTCTAAGTATAAGAAAATTTGTATTTTGTGACAAAAATAATTTAAATTTGTTCTATAACACCCAAAAACTGAGAGGATTGAGGTTTTCTTTTATTTACTTATTTTAATAAATTCATGAAATCTAGTTATCTCTACTTACATTGTTTTCAATCTACTGTTATTCTAGATGCTTTGACTGGATTTTTTTCTTAAAAGTGACTTGCGTACATGACTTCATCATTTCATAATATTATTTTATCTATTAATAAATGTCTAATTTGCGTTTAACAATATTATTGTATCACCTTATTGTATCAAGCTATTTTGTGTATTAGCTTTGGGGTTTTAATAATTTATTTGACTAAATTTTATTTCAAGGAAATAACAAAAGCCATGACTGTAGTCTTGATTATTACATATTTCTAAATTTTAAAGTGGTTGACTCTGATACTACAAACGATAATTCAATAAGCCTTTCATACGGTAATCCTAATTGATGATAAGCCTGTAATATTTTGTATTTAACCTAAGTTTCAATGGAATAGGTTTTTTTGTTTTGTTGAATATGGCTAGTAGACTATAGATTGTAAGAAATACAGTACCAGCCTTATCTAAATTTGGAAGAGTAATAGCACAAGGTTACCTTATTTTTTCTCTCCCTATCATTTCTATGATGTCCTTATTGTATGAATCATTAATAATATTGATAAATTAATTTTTCAACCATGTAAACAATATTTTGCTATCTTCAACTCAAAATTTCCCATAAATCCAGTCAAAGTTAATAGAATTTACAACCAAATTCCATTTTGCTTTTACAGAATGTTAATAGTTTTGTCCAATATAAACCTACAGTATATTTCTATCATAGTAACTTACAGTAGTTTTGAAAAATGATTAATCACTTTTAAATCCAAGCCTTAATCCTCAAGATTTCTCAACCTTTTTGAATCAAATTGATGCAATATTTAATAAAGTTCCTCATACAAAGCTCCCAAAATGTTCAACAAACTGGTTTCAAATTTTTTAAATAAATTCCAACTTATTTGTGGCATGACTGATCATTTGCTAGAGGAAATATATTCTACATAATATATTTTTTGTACTTGGATCTATTTTATATAAATGTATTTAATATTATTAGTAATAAGTAATTAGATCATAGGATAGAAAGACCCATAAGAAGAAAATGTGCCTCTAAATATTAGCTATAAGATTGGTTATTATATTATAAATTTTATGAACTCTTATGATATTAGTATCATACATCAATGACTTTTGATACTTTTTACATATTTATGAATGCGATTGTCACAAGTACAAAATATGTAAGACAATTTTCGAGAAAATTTTTCGAAATTTACTCAACCATGCTGCTCTCTTCTCTCTGGGAAACTTCCAATGAACAAATTTTTAATTTATTGGTGACTTTTTCTAGATTTGTTTTGTTTAACGGCCAGACGTAGTTGTGATATTTAATGGCGTGTCCAGCTCTTGTGTTCAACAACATAATTTGTGTTTTGTAATTTTTTGTGTATAAATTTAAATGTCTTTCTACTTTCATTGGTTTCTTATAATATTAGTACATTGTATTATATTATTTCAAGTGTAATAATATTATGTTAGTTGACAGTGGTCAGTGTATGTTTGAGGGATGAATTTTTATTTGTCTTTTTCAATTTTTTTATATTTCATTTATGTGTATGTTGTTGAAGTTACAGCAAGTTAGTTGTTGCTATTCTGCTATCATTTTTTGATCTCTGGGATTTTTCATTAATTTTTGATTTTCCTATTGCCACAGATCAGTGTTGGAAAATATCTTGCTCAAAAATTTGACAATAATGTTGGGAATTTTGAATAATTAAGATTCAATCAGTGTTTTCTACACAATTTTCCTCTAAAACTAGTTTTGAAAAATATCTTGCTCAAAAATTTGACAATAGTGTTGCGTATTTTGAATAATTAAGATTCAATCAGTGTTTTCTAAACAATTTTCCTCTAAAACTAGTTTGTGCAGCTGTTGGAAAAAAATCAAATTCCTCTAAAATTGTGCTGCTTAGAATGGTGCATACATGTTAACTGAATTATTATTATTAATCCATTATCATAATCCATAATATTTCATCCCCACCTTTCCATATCAAATGTAAATAAATTAAGAATCAACTTTGTACAAACTATTATATTAGGATAATATAATATTTTTTATATTATTACTGTTATGTTGTTAATGAGTAATAAATTATGAAAGTAGTCTTTAAAGGCGTTTAATAGTTTAATTGTATAGAATTTGTGCATTGAAATTTTTGTATAATGATTATATTATGGCCTATAAAATTGTTGAATCAGGGTATTGCAGCTGATTGGTAATTCTTTGAGTGTTAAATATGAGTAGAAACAACAAAATCCCTATTTTCTAATCATTTCTTTCATTAGAAATGATTAGAAACTGGTTTTGAAAATTTGAAAGCTTTTGATATTAGATTTTTTTTAAGATAACACACAGAGAATATTCTACCAAATTAATTAACTTCTGCTGTAGCTGTAATACTGTGTTAAAATGCCATGAATGAATCTCTAATCAATTATTGAAAATATTGGAAGAATCTCAAGAACAGCTAATAAATAGGCCTACTGAGAAAAATAATACAGAATGAATTATACAATTTTATAAATTTTACAATATTATGTTTGGAATAGTAGGTATAATTGATATCAGGATCTACAATACACCTTTCTTCAAAATTTTATTGAATAGTACCTATGTAAAATAACTATGATATATATACTGAAATCATAGATATAAAGACTGCAAACACAGATGCTTGATTATTAATACCTTCCCAATTTTTTTGTGGAGGGTCATTTCAGAATAATAGATAAGGATAAGTTTAGTAAATGTAGGCTGTAATTTTTCTCATTTGAAAAATTTTTCGCGGAAGAATTTTTTACTTCCACAGATCATGTACAGTAATATAGATAACATCAATTTTTATATTTTTGTACATAACTAGTAATATCTATTTAGATTGTATTGTGATTTAACAGCGGTACTATATTACATAGGCATTCGGAATTTGATGTTTCGATTTTCACACACATTCAGAAATAGATGACAACATGAAACTACTATCAATCTGTATTTAAAAATTTTGATTTTAAATTTTTATAATTAATTCGATAACTATAAAGAGCATGTTTTCCCGTTAAAAATTGAAACTTGTGTTTATGAAAGTGTGAGAGTGGAATCATCAATTTGAAGAAAATTTACAATTTTAAAAGAAAATTTACAATTTCAAAGAAAATTTACAATTTTAAAGATGGTAACAGCCATCGAACAATATTTGAAATATTCCGATTAATATGTTGATTTGACATAAAATATATGTTGTATTCCACATTGAATTTACAGGAAAACTATACAATTATTCTCATTGTAAGATGATGAAAGAAAATTTTAGTGTGTGATTTTTACAAACAAAAATTTAGTGTATGATAGCTATTCTGTATTATTCATTTTTTAAATTATACAATGTATGTTGAGTAAAAAATTGAATTTTATTGTCTTCATCTCCTCATATCCTTTAAAAAAGGCACTGGAAAGGCAGAGAATCGGCATGCTTTTCTCCTATTTCTCCACTGCCATTATAACGTGGACCTCAATATGTCGTTACCTCTTCATGTATTCTGACTCCATGGTACAAAATTATAACCAACTAAAATTCTACCAGGGGAGCAGAAGCTTAAAGGAGGTAGTGATCAGTATTGCGGGTTGCCTATCCTTTTGTTGAACGGCGCTAAAAATAATTCGTGTTTACCACTTGGATTATTGAAATTTGTCAATTTTCAAATGGCCATATCTCCTGAAGGGTAAAGAATTTTGAAAATCGGATTCCAGATTCGTGTTTTTCGAATCAAAGAGCATAAGATCACAAAGTTTGAGCGATTTTTATTTATTTCGAGAAAAACCATGGCGTTTATCATCATGCGTTTCTCATATTTTTGTGGAAAATAAAAATCGCTCAAACTTCGTGATATTATATGCTCTTTGATGCTCTTTGAATCTGGAATCCAATTTGCAAAATTCCTTACCGTTCAGGAGATATAGCCATTTGAAAATCAGCAAATTTTCTTTCACAGCTGCATAACTCACTCTGTATAGTAGCTGGGGGTGCCAAATTTGGATCCGACATTTCTCAGGTCAGGCACTATCTATGGTGCAAATGTCAGCCAAATCTGAGACACTTTTGGTTTTAGTGAAAAAATTTTCATGGACTATATACATCATGAATATTTAAGAACTCTGAACGGATGGTCGGATTTGGTTGAGTTTGGTACCAATTGATAGATCTTGAAGAGACGAACTCAGGCATATGATAAAATTGGAAATTTACTCATAGGTTCAGCAGATTTGGCCAATTCTGTAAAATATTTGAAAATTAAAAAATGGCTGAAACTTTGCATACTTATGCTCTTTGATGCGAGGAAAACGAATCTGGAATCCGATTTGCAAAATTCGTTACCGTTCAGGAGATATGGCCATTTGAAAATTGAAAAAAAATCTTTCAATGATGCATAACTCACCCTGTATAGTAGCTGGGGGTGCCAAATTTAGATCCGACATTTCTCAAGTCAGGCACTATCTATGGTACAAATATTCAGCCAATTCTAAGACACTTTTGGTTTTAGTGAAAATATTTTCATGGACTATACATCATGAATATTTAAGAACTCTGAACGGATGGTCGAATTTGTTTGAGTTTGGTACCAATTGATAGATCTTGAAGAGACCAACTCAGGCATATGATAAAATTGAAAATATACTAATAGGTTCAGCAGATATGGCCAATTTTGTAAAAATTTAAAAATTCAAAATATCGCTCAAACTTTGTGATCTTATGCTCTTTGAAGCGAGGAACACGAATCTGGAATCCGATTTGCAAAATTCCTCACCGTTCATGAGTTATAGCCATTTGAAAATTGGCAAATTTTCTTTCACTGCTGCATAACTCACCCTGTATAGTAGCTGGGGATGCCAAATTTGGACCCGACATTTCTCAGGTCAGGCACTATCTATGGTGCAAATTTCAGCCAAATCTGAGACACTTTTGGTTTTGGTGAAAAAATTTTCATGGACTATACAGTACATCATGAATATTCAAGAACTCTGAACGGATGGTCGGATTTGGTTGAGTTTGGTACCAATAGATAGATCTTGAAGAGACGAACTCAGGCATATGATAAAATTGAAAATATACTCATAGGTTCAGCAGATATGGCCAATTTTGTAAAAGTTTAAAAATTCAAAATATCGCTCAAACTTTGTGATCTTATGCTCTTTGATGCGAGAACACGAATCTGGAATCCGATTTGCAAAATTCCTTACCGTTCAGGAGATATAGCCATTTGAAAATTGGCAAATTTTCTTTCACTGCTGCATAACTCACTCTGTATAGTAGCTGGGAATGCCAAATTTGGATCCGACATTTCTCAGGTCAGGCACTATCTATGGTGCAAATTTCAGCCAAATCTGAGACACTTTTGGTTTTAGTGAAAAAATTTTCATGGACTTATACATCATGAATATTTAAGAACTCTGAACGGATGGTCGGATTTGGTTGAGTTTGGTACCAATTGATAGATCTTGAAGAGACGAACTCAGGCATATGATAAAATTGAAAATATACTTATAGGTTCAGCAGATATGGCCAATTTTGTAAAAAAAATCAAAATTCGAAATATCGCTTAAACTTTGTGATCTTATGCTCTTTGAAGCGAGGAACACGAATCTGGAATCCGATTTGCAAAATTCCTCACCGTTCATGAGATATAGCCATTTGAAAATTGGCAAATTTTCCTTTCACTGCTGCATAACTCACTCTGTATAGCTGGGGATGCCAAATTTGGATCCGACAATTCTCAGGTCAAGCTGTATCTATGGTGCAAATTTCAGCCAAATCTGAAACACTTTTGGTTTTTGACACCCTTCCGTTTGAGTGGAAAAATTTTCATGGAATTTTCATTCATACATCATGAATATTTGAGAACCCTGAACGGATGGTCGGATTTGGTTGAGTTTGGTACCAATTGATAGATCTTGAAGAGACGAACTCAGGCATATGATAAAATTGAAAATTTACTCATAGGTCCAGCAGATATGGCCAATTTTGTAAAAATTTTAAAAATTCAAAATATCGCTCAACCTTTGTGATCTTATGCTCTTTGATGCGAGGAACACGAATCTGGAATCCGATTTGCAAAATTCCTTACCGTTCAAGAGATTTGGCCATTTGAAAATTGAAAAAAAAATCTTTCACTGCTGCATAACTCACCCTGTATAGTAGCTGGGGATGCCAAATTTGGATCCGACATTTCTCAGGTCAGGCACTATCTATGGTGCAAATTTCAGCCAAATCTGAGACACTTTTGGTTTTAGTGAAAAAATTTTCATGGACTATACATCATGAATATTTAAGAACTCTGAACGGATGGTCGGATTTAGTTGAGTTTGGTACCAATTGATAGATCTTGAAGAGACAAACTCAGGCATATGATAAAATTGAAAATATACTCATAGGTTCAGCAGATATGGCCAATTTTGTAAAAAAAATTAAAATTCAAAATATCGCTCAAACTTTGTGATCTTATGCTCTTTGATGCGAGAAACACGAATCTGAAATCCGATTTGCAAAATTCCTTACTGTTCAGGAGATATGGTAATTTGAAAATTGGCAAATTTTCTTTCACTGCTGCATAACTCACTATGTATTGTAGCTGGGAATGCCAAATTCGGATCCGACAATTCTCAGGTCAAGCTGTATCTATGGTGCAAATTTCAGCCAAATCTGAGACACTTTTGGTTTTAGTGAAAAAATTTTCATGGACTATACATCATGAATATTTAAGAACTCTGAACAGATGGTCGGATTTGGTTGAGTTTGGTACCAATTGATAGATCTTGAAGAGACAAACTCAGGCATATGATAAAATTGAAAATATACTCATAGGTTCAGCAGATATGGCCAATTTTGTAAAAAAAATCAAAATTCAAAATATCGCTCAAACTTTGTGATCTTATGCTCTTTGATGCAAGAAACACGAATCTGGTATCCGATTTGCAAAATTTCTTACTGTTCAGGAGATATGGTAATTTGAAAATTGGCAAATTTTCTTTCACTGCTGCATAACTCACTATGTATTGTAGCTGGGAATGCCAAATTCGGATCCGACAATTCTCAGGTCAAGCTGTATCTATGGTGCAAATTTCAGCCAAATCTGAGACACTTTTGGTTTTAGTGAAAAAATTTTCATGGACTATACATCATGGATATTTAAGAACTCTGAACAGATGGTCGGATTTGGTTGAGTTTGGTACCAATTGATAGATCTTGAAGAAACAAACTCAGGCATATGATAAAATTGAAAATATACTCATAGGTTCAGCAGATATGGCCAATTTTGTAAAAATTCAAAATATCGCTCAAACTTTGTGATCTTATGCTCTTTGATGCGAGAAACACAAATCTGGAATCCGATTTGCAAAATTCCTCACCGTTCTTGAGATATAGCCATTTGAAAATTGGCAAATTTTTCTTTCACTGCTGCATAACTCACTCTGTATAGCTGGGGATGCCAAATTTGGATCCAAAATTTCTCAGGTCAAGCTGTATCTATGGTGCAAATTTCAGCCAAATCTGAGACACTTTTGGTTTTAGTGAAAAAATTTTCATGGACTATACATCATTAATATTTGAGAACTCTGAACGGATGGTCGGATTTGGTTGAGTTTCGTACCATTTGATAGATCTTGAAGAGACGAACTCAGGCAAATCATAAAATTGAAAATATACTCATAGGTTCAGCAGATATGGCCAATTTTGTAAAATATTTAAAAATTAAAAAATTGCTGAAACTTTGCATACTTATGCTCTGATGCATGGAACACGAATCTGGAATCCGATTTGCAAAATTCCTTACCGTTCAAGAGATATGGCCATTTGAAAATTGAGAAAAAAATCTTTCAATGATGCATAACTCACCCTGTATAGTAACTGGGGGTGCCAAAATTGGATCCGACATTTCTCAGGTCAGGCACTATCTATGGTGCAAATTTCAGCCAAATCTGAGACACTTTTGGTTTTAGTGAAAAAATTTCATGGACTATACATCATGAATATTTAAGAACTCTGAACGGATGGTCGGATATGGTTGAGTTTGGTACCAAATGATAGATCTTGAAGAGACGAACTCAGGCATATGATAAAATTGAAAATATACTCATAGGTTCAGCAGATATGGCCAATTTTGTAAAAATTTAAAAAATTCAAAATATTGCTAAAACATAGTGATCTTATGCTCTTTGATGCGAGAAACACGAATCTGGAATCCGATTTTCAAAATTCCTTACTGTTCATGAGATATAGCCATTTGAAAATCAGCAAATTTTCTTTCACTGCTGCATAACTCACCCTTTATAGTAGCTGGGGGTGCCAAATTTGGATCCGACATTTCTCAGGTCAGGCACTATCTATGGTGCAAATTTCAGCCAAATCTGAGACACTTTTGGTTTTAGTGAAAAAATTTTCATGGACTATA
>NC_052510.1:1676136-1761276 GCF_014356525.2 Nilaparvata lugens
CCTTTCACTGCTGCATAACTCACTCTGTATAGTAGCTGGGGGTGCCAAATTTGGATCCGACATTTCTCAGGTCAGGTACTATCTATGGTGCAAATTTCAGCCAAATCTGACACACTTTTGGTTTTAGTGAAAAAATTTTCATGGACTATACATCATGAATATTTAAGAACTCTGAACGGATGGTCGGATTTGGTTGAGTTTGGTACCAATTGATAGATCTTGAAGAGACGAACTCCGGCATATGATAAAATTGAAAATATACTCATAGGTTCAGCAGATATGGCCAATTTTGTGAAAATGTTAAAAATTCAAAATATCGCTCAAACTATGTGATCTTATGCTCTTTGATGCGAGAAACACGAATCTGGAATCCGATTGGATAATTTCCTTACCGTTCAGGAGATATGGTAATTTGAAAATTGGCAAATTTCAATTATCCAAGTAGTAACACAAATTATTATTTTAGCGCCTTGCAACAAAAGGATAGGCAACCCGCAATACTGATCACTACCTCCTTTAAGCTTCTGCTCCCCTGGTAGAATTTTAGTTGGTTATAATTTTGTACCAGGGAGTCAGAATACATGAAGAGGTAACGACATAGTGAGTGAGGTCCACGTTATAATGGCAGTGGAGAAATAGGAGAACAACTTCGCCTACATTCTATTATAGCCTCATCCATAGATGAAATATAGCATAATCAGACATCCCATGGTATATATAGGTCGTTCATGTTCCAAATTTCAAGCCGATTTGTGTCAACTAAAAAGCCGATTACTGTCTAGGCCGGGTGAGAGTGTAAGAACGGCGCAGTATAAAGGTGCGTACAGATGTACGCGCCGCGAACGTGAGCAATTCACTTTTAATCAGCTGACTATGTATTTTTACAGAAACGGTAAGATACAGATATAAAAAGCTTGGCATCAGCTGATTAAAAGTGAATTGCTCATGTTCGAGGCGCGTAAATCTGTACGCACCTTAAGAGTCAACCTTCTTCACAAAAAATAACTACTAGGACTACAATATCGGCTTGAGGTAACAGAGAAATTTGGAACATAAAACTCCCTATACCATGGAATTATCTTCTCATGCTATCTTTCCTCTATGGCTCTATTCTTTGCCAATTGAACAATATTAGCATTAAGGGTGAATACACAGAGTAACAGACAGATGGACGAAGAAAAATTAAAAGTCTGCATGGACAGACGTCAGTGTGCGTTGTGATATTAGATTACCTGTGAAGGATTTTTTCTCCCGTCTGTCAGCATACGTTCGTCTGTTCACCTCGACGCTGGTCTAGTATTATGAATGCAGTTATATTATGAATTAATTATTACTGTATTATGATACAGTAAGGCCCGGTTGCACAAAAGCCGGTTAAATCTTAACCGTGATTAATTCCGCGAGAACCAATCAGAGCCGTTTTATCAAAGACGCATTCTCTGATTGGTTCTCGTGAAGTTAATCACGTTTAAAATTTAACCGGCTTTTGTGCAACCGGGTCTTAGTGTAGTTACACACGCATCGATTTTTGTTCGTACGATATTTTTCCGTCCTTATAAATTCTATTAGATTAAACAGATGATTTCAAACAGATGATGTGTGTCAAGCTCCGTTTAATCTGATAGAATTCATAAGGACGGCAAAATATCGTACGTCCAAAAATAGATGTGTGTGTGGGGCTTTACTATGTCAACATATTTTAGTAGCTGTAGTCTAGTATAGTGGATCCACTGCAACCTCCAGGGGCCTATTGCAAGAGAAAATACTAATAATATTGTAGTCAGCTGCTTATTAGATTAGGAAATTACTAAATTACTTAATCAGGGAGTCAGAATACATGAAGAGGTAACGGTTCATTACCGTTCAGAAGATATGGCCATTCGAAATTTAGCAAATTTTCTTTTACTGGTGCATAACCCATCCTGTCCCATAAGGTACCACAAGTACGTCTATCAAAGAAGCCATGTAAATGTAGGTTTGAGACTCTTCAATCACCTTCCTCAAGAAATAAGAAATTTCCCGTTTTTGAAGTTTAAAGATGCACTTTTCTAGTTAAAAATCCCTTTTACAGCTTGAAAGAGTACTATGAGAAGTGAATATTTGAATGTATTATGACTCAAAAAATGTTTACTTTGATGTTATTATGACTTATATTGTATAGAAATATATTGATTGATTGAGTACTTTATTTATGTAGATTACAATATATACTGGCTTATACACTTATATACAATAGCTTACAATACAGCAAAATTATAGATGAATTTACATAATATAGACTAAGAAAATAATTATTGAACTGTATATGATATGAAAAAGTAATTTGTAATATAATAACTATAGATAATTATATTGTTATGCATCTACATAAATTGGCGGAGCTTTGGACATATCAATGTCCATTCTTTGGAAAGAATATTAAAAATATCCTCCCCACTAACTCTCTACCAAAATTTGTACTATATTAAGATGTACCTAATTGAATATTGTAACTATCTTGACAATGTCTTATGCAATCATGTAATTGTTATTGGACAAATAAAAATATTCTATTTATTCTATTCTATCCTGTATAGAAGTGAGAGAGTACGATTAGGCTGAAAACAAGACGGTTTAGGTAGAATATAATACAACAAGAAGACAATGTGTGGCAGTAACAGTATATTTATTTTTGAAAGGGCGTTAAACGTTAAAGAGAGTACAGATTGCATTGCACTAAACAGAGTCCGTTGACACAGTTCACTTGGGTGTGAAAAGCCGACTGCGGCGTTGGTTGAGAGCCGATCCGGAATCAATGAGCGTCGCCTGGATATCTTGCAGAGTTGGCAGTTTTTGAACAGCGCCCCTTGCGGCAACCGCAGGCTGGCTGCGGAGTAGACGCTGCGTGACACGGTCTATGTCTGCGGCTGTCACTGATTCTAAACAAACAAAAAAGAAAAAAAAAGATTAATGCAGAATTGACAATTCAAATAGAATTAGCGCTTGTCACAGATTCTAAACAATACAAAACATAGCAAATTTTATTAAAATTCACACTAAACAAACAAAAAAAATATTTTGATGTTAAAATTGACAATTCAAATAGAATTAGCGGTTGTCACAGATTCTAAACAATACAAAACATACCAAACTTTAATAAAATTCACACTAAACAAACAAAAAAATAATATTTTGATGTTAAAATTGACAATTCAAATAGAATTAGCGGTTGTCACAGATTCTAAGCAATACAAAACATACCAAATTTTAATAAAATTCACACTATAAACAGAGATATTGTGAAATTTCTCCATATGAAGGTAAAATAAAAACGGTATTGTCAGTTTCACTTAATTTATTTGAGCCAAACTTGAGTTTCAATGCGCTAAGGCATCATCTTCAGTGGTATTTTTTGTTAGACTCTATGATTCTAGACTCTTTGTCAGTTCAGTTAGACTCTTAGAGTCTAACCAAAATGAAGTTGATGCCTTAGTGTATTGAAAATAAGTTTGGCTCAAATAAATTATGTGGAACTTAATGAAATATAAACTATATAAAATTATAGGAAGAGAAATTTATGAAGTAGAAAGATGAGAAGAAGGAGAAGGAGAAGGATGAGAAGAAGGAGAAGGATGAAATGAAGGTGAAGGAAGAGGTGGAGGAGAAGGAAGAGATGAAAAAGAAGGATGAGAAGGAGAAAAGGATAAGAAGAAGGATGAGGAGAAGGAGAGGAAGATGAGGAGAAGATGAAGCAGAAGGAGAAGGAGAAGAAGAAGGAGAAAAATATGAAGGAGAAGGAGGGAATGGGGTAGGAGAATGAGAAGGAGAAGGAGGATGAAAAGAAGAGGGAGGAAAAGAAGAAGAAAAAGTGAATGTAGAAGAAGGAAGAGAAGGAGAAATAGGATGAACGGATGAATGGAATAATGAACAAATGAACTCACCAATTGCCTGAATGAATACACTTGGATGCTTGCGGTGACCTGTAGCCAACACCTGCCTGGCTATATCCTCAAACACAACTGGCCGAGCTTCCAGATTCATCAACAGCATAGACTGCAGTTGGGTCTTGGCTCGCTGCAATTAGAAAATGATAAAATAATTAATTAATAAGAAAATAGATTTATAACTTTGTAAATCAAGGCAAAATTGCCAAAGTTATAATCAAAAATAGAATGAGACCACTTGAAATTGACAAACAGCTGTTTTTAAATCAATTTTTGCTTTTAAAAATCTGGTGTGGCGCACTCACACAACTTTCCTTGCCGTTATGAAAATTGATCACCTGACGCTAGTGTTCCCGCGCACCTCAAGTCTACTATTCAAAGATCTGATCCAGCTGGTGACAGGACAATAACGCTGGAGACACACGAGATCTGCTATCTCTTCATAGTGAATGATTTAATAGAATCAACAGTTGCCAACAGTTTGCAATTGAATAATCACATTTTCTCGTTTTGCATTCAATTTCTGATCAATTTTGAATGTACAACAATCATTTAAAACTTTATGTATGATTGGGTTGGATTCAGAAATAACTTCGCATAGATGGGGCGGAGCTCCTAAAATTTTTACAGATATGGGACTTGTGGCAGTTGATAGAGCTTATCGATGACTATTTTAGGTATGAATTTGATCAAAATCGTTGGAGCCGTTTCCGAGAAAATCACGAAAAACCCTGTTTTTGACAACATTTTCGCCATTTTAGCCGCCATCTTGAATTGCATTTGATCGAAATTGTTCGTGTCGGATCCTTATAGTGTAAGGACCTTAAGTTCCAAATTTCAAGTCATTCCGCTATTTGGGAGATGAGATATCGTGTACACAGATGCACATACACACACACACACACACACACACACACACACACACACACACATATATATATATATAATATATATATATATATATATATATATTATATATATATATATATATTATATATATATATATTATATATATATATATATATATATATATATATATATATACAGACCAATACCCAATACCCAAAAACCACTTTTTCGGACTCAGGGGACCTTGAAACGTATAGAAATTTAGAAATTGGGGTACCTTAATTTTTTTTCGTAAAGCAATACGGTCCTTTCCTTACCTATGGTAATAGGGCAAGAAAAGTAAAATATTGAATGAGACCACTTGAAATTGCCAAACAGCTGTTTTTAAATCAATTTTTGCTTTTAAAAAGAACGATTAACTTAGCAGTCAGAACTTTTTACAATACATAATTTTTTTACAAAAAATGAATTCATTTATTGTAAAAAATTCTGACTGCTAGTCGTTCTTTTTAAAAGCAAAAATTGATTTAATAATAAGCAGTTCGTGATGGAAAACAACATTGAAGAAAGCTGTTTTCAGATCAAAGCCTTTCGCTGCTGACACAAATGCATGAAGAGTGTGTGTGTACACACACATGTTCAACACACTTGTCCTGTTATTAGTGGCCACCCCAAAAGAGATTTTATAGAAAAATGAATAGCACCATTTGATGTTTATATGTGTTTGCCTGAAAATAGGACACAAATTGAAATAAACATAACTTTTGGACTGATATATGAATCAAAATTTGGTTGAATAACAGTTTTAGGCTGTGTCTGTTGATCCTCCCCAATCACTCCATACCCCAATACTCCACCCTATATCACCCCAATACTGTAACCATTTAAGGGCCGGTTTCCGAAAGGAATTTCTCCATACTCCGATATCACTTTATCTATCATCTACTCTGAAGATATGATTAATCATACTATAGAATTATTCATATTCAATCAGCTGACAAGTGGATTATTCATTGCATGCATTTCACAGATGTCTGGAGAAGCCTGTGAACAGGTTGCACCAGATACTTGTGGATGAGAAAACTGCGTGAGGTCTACTGTTCACTAGTGAATAATTCTATAGTCTGATTAATCCTATCTTCAGAGTAGATTATATTTATAGTGATGTCAGAATATGAAGGAAATTTATTTTCCTTTCATATTATCCTAAAAATGCAAAATTTCAAAAAAACCTTATGTATACAGGGTCTGTATAAAGGTGCGTACAGACTTTCGCTCTGCTCCGCAACCGAACGTCACTCCAGCAGAGCGATTGATGACCGACCGGCGAGCAACAGTGGTTCGACCGGGGAGCGTGAGAAGATCTAACATCTTCCGTAACGTTCATGATGGGTGCGACTGCCGTGCGGGGGCGGAGCGACTGCGGAACGATGGAGGAACGAGGGCGGTACGAGGGCGGAGCGTGCTCGGTGCGGGTTGGAAGCGCGTATATGTGTACGCAGCTTTATAAGTAACCGGACTGACCTCAGGAAATTTTTTATTGGCAAAATATGTACAATTTTAAAAATATGTGGTCCGTCGACTAACCGCCCGGGTTGGAAACCCATTCTTTCGGAGTGGCCGTAGTCGAGTGGATTAGATGCTGGCTTTGTAATCCAAAGGCCCGGGTTCGAATCCCAGCCCGGGCAAGATATTTTTCTCGGGCCACTCCCGTGTTTCGGATGGACACGTTAAGCCGTCGGTCCCGGCTGCCTAAAAAGCAGTCGTTAGGTCATGTGAGAGGCCCTGAAATTGATCAGTTGCGACCTGAAAACTCTGACACCAGACCTGAGCCAGCCAGGTCACACGATATTATTATTACCTCCCGGGTTCATCGAGTCCGTCCGGGGATTGCCGATTCGTGAATCCTCCATCACGACAATGCTCCGTCGCACACCTGCCTGCTCGTCACCGAGCAGTTGACCAAACTGTCGAGGGTAACGTTGCCACATCCTCCTTACAGCCCAGATAAGGCACCACCGGAATTCTTTTTGCTCCCCAAGATCAAGAGACAACTTAATGGGACGCGGTTCGGGACTCTGGAAAACGTTCAACGTGCTACGACGAGGGCTCTAGACAGCATAGAGGTTGCCGACTTCTAGGGAGTGTTCAGGGATTGGAAAATCCGGTATCAGCGTGTTTCTAAGATTCAAGTCGACGGCTTGGCATTTCTCTTAATGTTTTAATGTTTATATGTTTTTATGTTGCGCATTTACGGCGAAACGCGGTAATAGATTTTCATGAAATTTGACAGGTATGTTCCTTTTTAAATTGCGCATCGACGTATATACAAGGTTTTAGAAAATTTTTCATTTCAGGGATAATATAAAAGGAAAAAGGAGCCTCCTTCATACGCCAATATTACCGTAAAAATCAGACTATAGAATTATTAATCATAAATCAGCTGTCTAGTGGACTATAATACTACCCGTTCAAAAACATCGAACATCTTGAAAATGTATCTTTCCATTAACGTTAGTAGACAGTTGACTATAATACTACCCGTTCAAAAACATCGAACATCTTGAAAATTGTATCTTTCCATCAACGTTGTAGACAGTTGCAGCTAGACCTGATAACAGCGCTCACACTCACATTCCGGGATGACACGTAACGGTACGATAGGACAGAAAGCTCTATATTATTTAGGATTTTTTCTAGACATTTTAAATTGATGAATTATTTATTAATTTTTGAGAAAAGATAACAACAGGTCAATGTAACTTACTGAGCGCGAGGTCTACTGTTCACAGAACTACTAGTTATACAGACCCTGTACATCGACGCGCAGTTAAGAAAGGAATATTCCTGCCAAATCTCATAGAATTCTATCAACGCGTTTGACCGTGAATGCGTTACATACATACATACAGACAGACGGGAATACGAGTAAAAACATAGACCACACTGTGTTCGGTCAATGAATTGAGTATCAATGAAATGAATGAATGAATGTGTAAATCTTACCCTGAGTTCAATGTCAGACACAGAGTGTGACATGGATGCAAATTCCTTGAGTAGGACTTCGGTCATGTCCCTGACATAAGGTGGCGGCGCACTGGCGTGAATGCAGAACACTCCGCTGTCGGTGTAAGAGTGGTTGTACGCTGTTGCACTGAACATCCAGTGATACCTACAAACAAAAAACAAATGAACATAGTGATGTAGGCAAGCCCCAAAGTTAGTAGATAGAAGGTTGGTCACTCATCTAGATAGTATTTTAGTTGAAACGCAATTGGAGTGGGGGAACTGCAGCCGTGACGTAGGCTGCAGTACAGAGTAGGCAAAATATCGCATTCTTGAAAATCATACGGTGACGTATAGTCAAATTATATAACACAAATATTTTCTGACATGCAAGCTTTCTGTTTCTGCCTTACAATAATTATCAAAACATCTAAATAATACAAGCATTTTTCCATATAAAAGCAAAAATCCCACCTCCTAACTTTTCTTTTCAAACCCTTAAGGTTCCTTCATCTTCTAGGTCGTGTTTATATTTTGTAGTTTGGCTATACATCAGCTTGTGAATTCCCGGGATGAGATAATTATTTTGATTCTCGTAGAACATACCAGCATGTGTTCAGGGCATTTATATGAACGAAATTTATCGGATTTATCGGGATCGTTTTATCGGTTTATTGCAATGCATTGGTTCATCAATATTTTTTATGCGTTAATCTAAAATTATAATAGTATAACGTTGTCTACTAACGCTTTTCCGGCTTATTATCTTTTTCGTGTCACGTTTTTAGATTCTTGAAAAAACTTTCAACTTCATTTTATTCATACAAGTTGAATGAACTTGAAATATTTAACAAAATCATTAAAATCGGTGATTCATTTGCTATAAGTATGGAGTATTTTCAAGTTCTAGGTAAATCTTGAGAGCAAGAAACGACGATGTATTTGAAGATACAGTGAATAAACTGTATGCTCAGTGTGGGTACTCCATCACATTTTTACTACACGTGACGTCACGCTGGTGTTCCCCCCACCACTTCGAATCTTACACCTGTGAGTGATCAACCTTCTGTCAACTAACGTTGGGCAAGCCCTAAATGGATACTAACATAGCCACCTCTAATACAAGTCACTGGCCTACGATATTGCAACGTCGCAGTGTAGTAGGCCTAGAATCTAATACATGATTTGTGGAAAGATTTGAAAAAATACCAGCTGATCTTTTTCACCAATCATGTATTAGATTCTAGGCCTACACTGCGACGTTGCAATATCGTAGGCCAGTGCCTTGTATTAGAGGTGGCTATGATACTAATCATGTGAGCCCGGTTGACAAGGTGACTGTTTTAGCAACGAACGTTTACAAGTAAATAGCTAGTTGGAGTTGGAGTTTTATGAGATACGTTCAAAGATGATGTTTTATTTAATTTTTATCACTTGTTCATAAATGTAAATTTTTAATGAATAACGTGTTAGTTACAAAAGTACATTTTCAAAAATATCATAAATCATCTTTAAAACACTAAGAAAAGGATGACACAAAACACCATATCTCTCACTTAGTTTTGACAAGATAATAAATAAATAATGATTATTGGATTTTTTCATGTTTCCTGGCAATAAAGAGATTGCATTTTACAACACAACATTTTCCACGGTGCAAAGCACGGATTACCGGCTACAGTGAGGTTCAAGTTATAATGGCAGTGAAGAAAGATAGCAGAACAACGTTGCCAAGTCTATCACAAATTGACTCAATTTTGCCACTGATTGTACACAGCTGTTACTCAATTTGACCCATTAAATTTGATCTGATATTAGTTCAAATTTCCTTGATAAAATAATCAATTTTATGTCAAATTAATTAAATTCACCAATAACTTTCATAACTGAGATCAGATTTCTATTTTCATACAAACCTGAAATGGCGGCTAATTTGAAAAGCTGTGATACACAAATCTGAACTTCAAAACCAAAGAAATCAAGTTATTCGGTAGGTATTCTATTCCAATTTCTTTTAAAAATGATATAAAAGTAGAAACCCTAATTATATTATAAGATAATTTCAATGGAAATAATTCTGAAATAACCTTTCAATTTAGTACCAAGAATGAATACAGCATTTGGGCAAAGATCACTAGGATATTTAGGGCCTACAATATCTAATAGAATACCATTACAAATCCAAAGGAGAGGAAAATTTCAATAGTTTCAAAAGAAAAATTAGACATTGGTTTTTCAGTATTGGGATACAAAGTAGTGAGGAACTAAAAGTAAGTAGGATTTAGATTTATGTAGTATTCTTTTTAAATAAGGTAATTTATAGGTAGAAAATTAGTACCTCGGTTTAGTATCATTGTACTGGGTGATGCATAAGGTAATAGATATCGTTTTAGATTTTTTGGAATTTTTGTGTTATCTGTTGTAGCATAAATTTGTATTAATTTGATGATAACCTCGACACATATAATATTATATAGTGAGGTATCATTTTGCATTGTTATATTATTGAAAATGTATGAAAAAATAATATGTAATGTTCCTGAATTTATGAATAAACTCCTCTGGATGTGTCGTCCAAGATCCAGAGAAATCATTATTATTATTATTATTATTATTAATATTATTTATACCGGTATCAGTGTGGGCCTAACCTATTCTGGTAAACTGAAGCATGGACGTATAAAACCAATTATACGACTCCTCAATTATACTTTACCATTTTGTTATAAATCAAAATAAAACATGTCGGCTGAGAATTGTTTGTTTACTACTGTACAGTCACTGTTAAAAGTGAAAATAAAAACTTTCTGGCCAACTGACAACATTGCAAAGCTACAGAGAGATAGCGCTATCATGTTTTGTTGCATGTTAGACAAGGATAGCAACACTATTGTTAATTGTACACTGCCATTATAACGTGGACCTCACTATGGTAATATTATAAAGGGAGGAATTGTGGCTTATATACGTACGAGATACAAGATACATGTTTGACAAATCACGTCTGAACTACTCAACTGATTGACTTGAAATTTTGCATAAAGACTCTAAAGCTGCGTACACATATTCGCGCTTCCAACCCGCACCGAGCACGCTCCTCCCTCGTACCGCCCTCGTACCACCATCGAACCACAGTCGCTCCGCCCACGCACACATCATGAACGTTACGGTGGATGTTAGATCTTCTCGCGTTCCCCGGTCGAGCCACTGTTGCTCGCCGGTCGATCATCAATCGCTCTGCTGGAGTGACGTTCGGTTGCGGAGCAGAGCGAAAGTCTGTACGCACCTTAAGGCTCAACTCACACTTACGCGACTCAGGTCGAGAAGAGACTGGACTCTAGTCGAAAGCATGTGTTTTCAAATGGTGACGTCGCGGAGACTAGAATCGACTGATCGAGTGTCACCATTCGGAAACACATGCTCTCCACTAGAGTCGAGTCTCTTCTCGACCTGAGTCGCGTAAGTGTGAGTTGAGTCTTCATCTACCAAGGATGATTATAGGCCTACTTTCATTCTTATTAATGTATATTAGTATATTACTTTATAGAAAACTAACCTGTTTAATACATTGGTGTAGGGTCTTCTCTTGAGCGAGTTCTTCAATCCAAGGGGTCACTAGTATATTACATTTACTATATAGAAAACTAACCTGTTTAATACATTGGTGTAGAGTCTTCTCTTGAGCGAGTTCTTCAATCCAAGGGGTCACTAGTATATTACATTTACTATATAGAAAACTAACCTGTTTAATACATTGGTGTAGAGCCTCGTGTACATGCCCTTGCCAGGACCTCCAGCACTGAAGGACCCACCGCCACCCATCATCATGTTGAGCACACAGATGGGCACAAAGTCAGGGTCCTGGTGGGAGACACCCTCCATACCCACCACAACGTGGGCCAGCTCTGGCAACCCTGATGGGCCCACGTACTGTGGGATCTCACATTCTTCCTGACAACACAAAATTTGAGAAAAGTTATAACAAGTTTCTTAAAAAATAATATTTGATTAAACACAGAGTGCGGCAGCTAAAGTTTCTTATTTTAAAAGTAAATAAAACTCTTTATCAGAAAGTTTGTATCTATTTTTTGTAATGTCGACTCTATTAGAATGTCCTATTCCACCCTCTAGGTTTCCTAATAATTGCGAAGTATTGCTACGACGCGGACTAGCTACAGCCGGGTATGGGTCGGGGTCGGTGACCGTATTGACTGGTGGAGATACCGGACCTACACTTCTCCCCCTGTCCTGACTCTTTACCCTCTGTCTTTGGCGGGAGGTATTTAACTTGAAGGGAAGAGTGTGTGCCCGTGCCGTTGTTGGCCGATTCGGCCCTCGGCTCTTGGAATTCAGGTTGGGTGTTAGGGAGAATTGAGGTAACCTTAACCAAGGATACGGATCCAGATATCAGATCCCCACAAATAATTATATTTGTAAAGGTAGTACGCAATCTGAACCAACTGCGAGTTGACGGCGAGCAAAGCTGTACCTGCAAGCCCGGAATAAAGGTTGCAGGTGGAGGAATTCGGGATGGGGTTTAACAAGGAATGATATAGAATTTTTGTTACGGTTTTCGCAATTTGTGACTGCGGGCTGTCGGTGTGCAGACTGAACCTGCGCACCCGGTATTAGATTAATATGATTGGAGAGGCGTAAGTGGTATAAGGTACAGGATATGGTATACCGAGTTTGAGGTATAGGGAATATTTTATCGGGCCTGGGGAATGGAGATTCGTTAGTAGGATTGTTCCTTCCTGTAACTAATGGGGTTTTGTTCAATAACTCGCGATCTGTGAATCGCGATATAGTTCTCAGCAAGCTGAACCTGCTAGCTAAAGATAGTATATCTATTTCAATTTTATGATAATTAAAGCTCAGAGGATGAGGTTTCGGGTGTCGGATTTCTGAATCGCGAGCCTGCAGCTGCGAAAGGATTTTCAGCAATAAATTCTGAAACTGCTAAACAGGATTCCCGCGCTAATCTGGTGACTGCGCGCCGGTTATTAAGGGCCAATCTGTGACTGCCCTTAAGGGTATGGGAATCACTCTCAATCGTCCGAAACGCTTTTAAATTAGTAGTCAGTAAGTCGACTATTGTGAGAGGATGGGGAAAAGATTTACAAGGATTCTCCTAAGCTTCTCGCTGGTCTGAGGACCGCGACTGGGTCGATCTCTAATCTGTGACTGAGATCCTGCTCTACACAAGGTTTCCTACGCCTCTCGCTGGTCTGAGGACCGCGACGGGAACGATCTCTAGTCTGGAACTGAGATCTCGCGCTATACAGGGTAGGAAAAATTAAGAGGAAGAAAGAGAGAGGATGCCGCCGTCTGGGGACTTCGGCGAGGACGTTCTCAAGCTGTACCTGAGAGCAGGAAGCGTTGCAGTCTGTGACTTCAACAAGGACGTTCTCAAGCTGTACCTGAGAGCAGGAAGCGTTGCAGTCTGTGACTTCAACAAGGACGTTCTCAAGCTGTACCTGAGAGCAGGAAGCGTTGCAGTCTGTGACTTCAACAAGGACGTTCTCAAGCTGTACCTGAGAGCAGGAAGCGTCGCAGTCTGGGAATTTCGACAAAGACGTTCTCAAGTTGTACCTGAGAGCAAGAAGGATTTTAGATTAGGGAAAGTTAAGAGAGAGAAAGAGAAAGGATGCCGCAGTCTAGGAACTTCGGCGATGAAGTCCTCAAGCTGTACCTGAGAGCTAGAAGGATTATAGAATAGGGAAAGTTAAGAGAGAAAAAGAGAAAGGATGCCGCAGTCTAGAAACTTCGGCGAGGAAGTCCTCAAGCTGTACCTGAGAGCTAGAAGGATTATAGAATAGGGAAAGTTAAGAGAGAGAAAGAGGAAGGATGTTGCAGTCTAGAAACTTCGACGAGGACGAGCTCAAGCTGCACCTGAGTTCTCTAGGAAAAGGATTGGGCTTTTCCTACTTGGAATTACAGCAAGTCAGAAACTGCTAAGCGAATTTAAAATACAGGGCCACTCTATAGTATGAAAATTAATAAGGAAAATGCATCCCTAAAAACTGAGATTACCTTATTACAGAAGAGGAAATGCACACAAGTGACCAGTCCTAACATACAGTTACCTGAATCACTGCAGGACCAAATACGGAGAATAGCGAACAAATTCCCGCACTAAACTTAAACGCCGTGAAGCGACAGAGTCGGGACTTAAGAATTAAGCCCTCAAAAATAATCTGCTATAAGAGCCTAGCTAAATTTTCCACTCAACTATTTGTAGCACAAACTTGAGATCCCTTACAGGTTTCAAACCAAGGATAACACGTTCACTCCCAGTGATACGAATTTAGGAAAAATAGCTGACAAGAAAGACAAACCCACAGGGGAATTCTAACTCCGAGTTGCCGAGAACTCGTCCTACAATATTCCATGTTAACACAAAATAGAATAATTCTCCTATAAATAATTAGTATCGGGAACGTCGTAAGGAGAGGAGATTCGCGACCCGATCTCACGCTCAACCACCGAACAACTGATTCTCTCCCAGGTCTTCTTGAAGCAGCACCGGGTCGCTGAAAGTTAGGAGGCCGGGGGAAAAGAGATTGCCGACCAATGGGAGTCTGAAAAGACGATCACGCCACTGGTCATGTGACAGGGTTTGAATCCACTAGTGCTGATGCTAAGGGTGCAGCTAATGATGACAATGATACTAATTGCTACACTAATTCAGGCCAGTAAACAATATTTCTATTCCAGAGATTTCATGAAGAGCGATACCGACCCGACTCGGTAGCCGCTTATCGTTTTGATGATACGGGTGCTGCTAATGTAATACAAGATACGAGAACGCTCAGAGAGGCAAACAAGATCTGGAAATTTCTGGTTATGATGAATCTGTTGCTGATGATTTATAGGGGTTGACGGCGATGGTGATAATGCATATACACAACTACAAATCTAACAAAATATATCCGGCAGTCGATCCTGAGATCCTGCTCTACACAAGGTTTCCTACGCCTCTCGCTGGTCTGAGGACCGCGACGGGAACGATCTCTAGTCTGGAACTGAGATCTCGCGCTATACAGGGTAGGAAAAATTAAGAGGAAGAAAGAGAGAGGATGCCGCAGTCTGGGGACTTCGGCGAGGACGTTCTCAAGCTGTACCTGAGAGCAGGAAGCGTTGCAGTCTGTGACTTCAACAAGGACGTTCTCAAGCTGTACCTGAGAGCAGGAAGCGTTGCAGTCTGTGACTTCAACAAGGACGTTCTCAAGCTGTACCTGAGAGCAGGAAGCGTTGCAGTCTGTGACTTCAACAAGGACGTTCTCAAGCTGTACCTGAGAGCAGGAAGCGTTGCAGTCTGTGACTTCAACAAGGACGTTCTCAAGCTGTACCTGAGAGCTAGAAGGATTATAGAATAGGGAAAGTTAAGAGAGAGAAAGAGAAAGGATGCCGCAGTCTAGAAACTTCGGCGAGGAAGTCCTCAAGCTGTACCTGAGAGCTAGAAGGATTATAGAATAGGGAAAGTTAAGAGAGAGAAAGAGAAAGGATGCCGCAGTCTAGAAACTTCGGCGAGGAAGTCCTCAAGCTGTACCTGAGAGCTAGAAGGATTATAGAATAGGGAAAGTTAAGAGAGAGAAAGAGAAAGGATGTTGCAGTCTAGAAACTTCGACGAGGACGAGCTCAAGCTGCACCTGAGTTCTCTAGGAAAAGGATTGGGCTTTTCCTACTTGGAATTACAGCAAGTCAGAAACTGCTAAGCGAATTTAAAATACAGGGCCACTCTATAGTATGAAAATTAATAAGGAAAATGCATCCCTAAAAACTGAGATTACCTTATTACAGAAGAGGAAATGCACACAAGTGACCAGTCCTAACATACAGTTACCTGAATCACTGCAGGACCAAATACGGAGAATAGCGAACAAATTCCCGCACTAAACTTAAACGCCGTGAAGCGACAGAGTCGGGACTTAAGAATTAAGCCCTCAAAAATAATCTGCTATAAGAGCCTAGCTAAATTTTCCACTCAACTATTTGTAGCACAAACTTGAGATCCCTTACAGGTTTCAAACCAAGGATAACACGTTCACTCCCAGTGATACGAATTTAGGAAAAATAGCTGACAAGAAAGACAAACCCACAGGGGAATTCTAACTCCGAGTTGCCGAGAACTCGTCCTACAATATTCCATGTTAACACAAAATAGAATAATTCTCCTATAAATAATTAGTATCGGGAACGTCGTAAGGAGAGGAGATTCGCGACCCGATCTCACGCTCAACCACCGAACAACTGATTCTCTCCCAGGTCTTCTTGAAGCAGCACCGGGTCGCTGAAAGTTAGGAGGCCGGGGGAAAAGAGATTGCCGACCAATGGGAGTCTGAAAAGACGATCACGCCACTGGTCATGTGACAGGGTTTGAATCCACTAGTGCTGATGCTAAGGGTGCAGCTAATGATGACAATGATACTAATTGCTACACTAATTCAGGCCAGTAAACAATATTTCTATTCCAGAGATTTCATGAAGAGCGATACCGACCCGACTCGGTAGCCGCTTATCGTTTTGATGATACGGGTGCTGCTAATGTAATACAAGATACGAGAACGCTCAGAGAGGCAAACAAGATCTGGAAATTTCTGGTTATGATGAATCTGTTGCTGATGATTTATAGGGGTTGACGGCGATGGTGATAATGCATATACACAACTACAAATCTAACAAAATATATCCGGCAGTCGATCCTATTCCTATTCTAAAATAAAATAATTTCGCTAATTTTACGCTGGACGACGGCTCTCCATCCGTCACAAAAATTCACTTTGTGACAACTCATATCTATAAAAGCGAAATGGCACTCACTCACTGACTGACTGACTCACTCACTCACTCACTCGCAGAACTAAAAATCTACCGGACCAAAAACGTTCAAATTTGGTAGTATGTTCAGTTGGCCCTTTAGAGGCGCACTAAGAACGGATTTGAAAAAATTTCCAAAGATATGCCCAAAATCTGCGTTTTTCCAGCGTTTTCTCAGCTTTATCGAGAAGAAATGAACAGAAAATGTTCAAATTTAGTACAGAAGCTCAGCTAGGGTGTAATAATGTTGTGTTAGAAGGAATTTGGAATAACGCCAAAAATACGCCCAAAATCTGCGTTTTTCCAGCGTTTTCTCAGCTTTATCGAGAACAAATGAACAGAAAATGTTCAAATTTAGTACAGAAGCTCAGCTAGGGTGTAATAATATTGTGTTACAAGGAATTTGTAATAACGTCAAAGATACGCCCAAAATCTGCGTTTTTCCAGCGTTTTCTCAGCTTTATCGAGAACAAATGAACAGAAATTGTTCAAATTTAGTACAGAAGCTCAGCTAGGGTGTAATAATATTGTGTTACAAGGAATTGTAATAACGTCAAAGATACGCCCAAAATCTGCGTTTTTCCAGCGTTTTCTCAGCTTTATCGAGAACAAATGAACAGAAAATGTTCAAATTTAGTACAGAAGCTCAGCTAGGGTGTAATAATATTGTGTTACAAGGAATTTGTAATAACGTCAAAGATACGCCCAAAATCTGCGTTTTTCCAGCGTTTTCTCAGCTTTATCGAGAACAAATGAACAGAAATTGTTCAAATTTAGTACAGAAGCTCAGCTAGGGTGTAATAATATTGTGTTACAAGGAATTTGTAATAACGTCAAAGATACGCCCAAAATCTGCGTTTTTCCAGCGTTTTCTCAGCTTTATCGAGAACAAATGAACAGAAATTGTTCAAATTTAGTACAGAAGCTCAGCTAGGGTGTAATAATATTGTGTTACAAGGAATTTGTAATAACGTCAAAGATACGCCCAAAATCTGCGTTTTTCCAGCGTTTTCTCAGCTTTATCGAGAACAAATGAACAGAAAATGTTCAAATTTAGTACAGAAGCTCAGCTAGGGTGTAATAATATTGTGTTACAAGGAATTTGTAATAACGTCAAAGATACGCCCAAAATCTGCGTTTTTCCAGCGTTTTCTCAGCTTTATCGAGAACAAATGAACAGAAATTGTTCAAATTTAGTACAGAAGCTCAGCTAGGGTGTAATAATATTGTGTTACAAGGAATTTGTAATAACGTCAAAGATACGCCCAAAATCTGTGTTTTTCCAGCGTTTTCTCAGCTTTATCGAGAACAAATGAACAGAAAATGTTCAAATTTAGTACAGAAGCTCAGCTAGGGTGTAATAATATTGTGTTACAAGGAATTTGTAATAACGTCAAAGATACGCCCAAAATCTGCGTTTTTCCAGCGTTTTCTCAGCTTTATCGAGAACAAATGAACAGAAAATGTTCAAATTTAGTACAGAAGCTCAGCTAGGGTGTAATAATGTTGTGTTAGAAGGAATTTGAAATAACGCCAAACATACACCCAAAATGAGCGTTTTTTGCGTTTTCTCAGTTATTTCATCAAGTAATAGACAGAACATTTTCAAATTTGGTACAGAGGTTTAGCTAGGGTCTAAAAATTTTGTGATGAGGTGACTTTAATATTTCATCAAAGATACGCCCAAAATCAGCGTTTTTCTCAGCTTTTCTGCGTTTTCTCAGTACTCTGACTTTCTGATGGAATGAAGCATGCTCAAATGAAAAATGCAGGCGAGCGAAGCGAGCCCGCTGATCTCATTTTTGGACGATCCAGTCGGGGGTCCAGTGGGCGGAGCCCCTGGCTAGACTCTCACTGCTTCAATGTTCTCAGGTGACCTAATGGGCCGAGGGACTTCAGTTCTTTGACTTGTTGCACTTGCAGTTTGTCTGAACGTAGTGACAATTGATTGCCGGTCCGGGACAGTAGTCAAAGGGGCTAAATTAAAGCGTTTTCGAAATGCGCGCTGGGTTGTGATCACAGAACATTCGCTCGAAAAATATGTCTCAACGGCAAATGCACGCTCCCCATCGTTCCAGATGGCGACTGAACGCATGTCGGGAAGAAAACTTTATAGTCTGGCCTCTTCAACGAGACCAGCTGACTGAATGGCGTTCACTTCAAAAAAGGAAGTTTTGCTGCAGCACCCGATATTATAATAGAGAAAAGATACCATAAGAAGATAGAGTCAATAAAATCATTAATGAGTAAATCGCTTCCCAGTGGTTCGGAATCCACCTGATGCTGTAGGTGCACTCATCACCTTTCATCTTCCTAGTACTGACTTACAAATCTCGAGCTTATTTAGCATCATCACAGAGAAAATATAGCATGAGATGATATCCCATGGTATAGGGCGTTCATGTTGCAAATTTCTCTGTTGACTCAAGCCGATATTCCTAGTAGTTCTTTTCCGTGAAACTATGTGACGATGGTAGTCTCTCATACTGTGCCGTTCTTACACTCTTAAGCTGCGTACACATATACGCGCCTCCAACCCGCACCGAGCACGCTCCGCCCTCGTACCGCCCTTGTTCCTCCATCGCAACGCAGTCGCACCGATCATCAACGTTACGGAAGATGTTAGCTGTTCTCGCGTTCCACTCTTGCTCCCCGGTCGATCATCAATCGATCTGCTCGAGTGACGTTCGGTAAAGCTGCGTACACATATTCGTGCTTCCAACCCGCACCCAGCACGCTCCTCCCTCGTACCGCCCTCGTACCACCATCGAACCACAGTCGCTCCGCCAACGCACCCATCATGAACGTTACGGAAGATGTTAGATCTTCTCGCGTTCCCCGGTCGAACCATTGTTGCTCGCCGGTCGATCATCAATCGCTCTGCTGGAGTGACGTTCGGTTGCGGAGCAGAGCGACAGTCTGTACGCACCTTTACGGAGCAGAGCGAAAGTCTGTACGCACCTTTACACTACCAACAAAACAGTAATAATAGACAGTAGACGGCTTGAGTTAACAAGAAATCAGTTTGAAATTTGGAACTTAAACGACCTATGTCATGGAATATCTTTTTATGCTATATTTTCTCTATAACACTACCAACCTTGACCAAGCCTCCGGTGTACTGTGCTATGGAATTGTCGGCCTTCAGACGTTCTGACTGCTTCAGTTCGCTCAAATCCACATCAGTCTCCCAGATTGGCTTATTCTCCTCGAAATGCCTGCAAAACATACATCAAAAATGTAAATTACGTCCAATCATTAGCAAAGATGAGTAATAAATAATAGGTGATAAACTGACATACTGGCATACATAGGTGATAGGTGACATACTTACCCCCAGTTTTTCGTACGTCGGTTAACGTTTAATCACGATTAAATGCTGTACTTTAATTGAGATTAGTGCTAACCGAAGCATTTTGGTTTCAGAAAACAGAAATTTCAAGCGATAACGCCGATTTAACTAACCTGCGTAAACAATTTTTAATTCTCTTCAATGTTTGATTCCATTACGAACTGCTTGTTAAATAATCACTTTGAACAATTAATTACGACATAGCAGTCAGGTATTTATATAAATAATAATAAAATAATAATAAAAACATGAGTGTTGATGAAGGACCTAGTGTCCGAAAGCGCTACACTAATGTAAGTAGAAGCTAATAGCTTTTATTTATATAAATACTAGTAATTAATTGTTCAAAGTGAATTTTTAATTCTGATTAGTTGGCACCATTTTAACCGCGATTAGTTGAAAAGAAGAAAATTTGGTTGCACAAAGGTAAAAATCGAAAAATAACGCTGGTTAAACTAATCGAAACAGGCCATTCACGGGGAATTAAATCCAACTAACACCGGTTAGGTATCTACTAATAGCTGTCTTCCAATTAGTTTTTGGTAAAAAAACTAAAAAATCAAAGTATGGGCTAATATATGAATGAATTTCATTCATTAATAAAATAGAGAACTGTATTTTCACATTTTATTTACAATGCAAATAACACTTATGTAATAACATTGAAAGATAAAATAATAAGGTAGTCCTTGTGCTATTTAGCTGACATTAGCATTCAAAATTTTATTATATTCTGATTTTTGAGGTTAGTTTTCGATCTGTTGTCGTCTGTTAGCAGCATAGCACTTGACACTGGCGACAGACAGAGCATTTTCATGGCGCATGCCTCTATATTGAATGGTCAAATTCACCGCTTCAATAACATAACCTCATTTTTACCTTGAAACATACCTATCATTATCAGTTTTCTATTATGTAACTATTCTCTCTTATTAGAATTGAAATCAAACTCATTTTTCCTTTGTCTAATAATATTGGACCATGATCTCGTTTGTTAATATTTTTTTCAGTTTCAAATTCACCGCTTCAATAACATAACCTTAATTATTTTGTGTCAGTTAAATTACAGTGTTGCCAGATTGTGAAACCGTTAAAATCTTTCTTAGTCAACCGGTAAACTTAATCGGGATTAAGAACTAACCGATCTTGGTGGAACAGAAATGAATCCGTAAAACTAACGCTGATTTGTTAATCGACGTTAATGTCCATATTTAACAGACGGACGTGCAACTGGCCCTGAGTTTCAGGTAATGACATTGTTCAGCATCTGATTAAATTTATCAGATTAATCTTAGAGGGAGTCATTTACAAAACTTATATAAAAACTTCGCAAATATGGGTAATCAATAATAGGTGATACAATTACATATACTAGGATTCAGGTTATGATATTAATTAGCACCTGATTAACATTGGTTCACTATCCTTGTCTGACATAAGACAAAGCAGGTAACTTCATCCTTTTCTAGCTACTCACCTTTAACAAATCGATCATAGGCTATAAAGAAATATAATGAACTACCAACAAAAATAATTATGTTGAGCCAAACTTGAGTTTCAACCAAAAAAGACCACTGAAGATGATACCTTAGTGGATTGAAACTCAAGTTTGACTCAAATAAATTATGTAGAACTGAAAATATCGATTTTAATTTAGCTTAATACTTCATAAGTATTATTCAAAATATATGATGACCCATACACCGTTTACTTGTATTATGTGTTAAGAGAGCAATTATGGGATATTATCCTTGTGCTCTTATATGTACATCTCAATAGTTATTTGTGCAACTAGTGCGCAAAGTGACAGTTTGCTGCACCGAAAGAAACGTTTACGCCCGAGCCGTAGGCGAGTAAGGAATGGTTTGTTGAGTGCAGCAGAGGAACTTTGCGCACGTATTTCACATTAAGTTTTTCCTACAGTTACCATTGAATATGAAAAGTGGGTAATTATTGGTAAAATTGCCTGAAATGCATCAAATGTTTTTCTGTGTAATTTTATTATTGATAAAAACCTTAATTTATTGTCAAATTGAATAAAAATGTTGTCCTTGGTTATAATATCTAATACTAATAATTAGCGCGTTGTGCTTGGTTGCACCTCTGCTCACTATAGCAGCCACAGCAGTCACTGTTACCAACTTCATTTTGATTTTGCTGCACTGTTGCTCCATATAACCATAGAGAAACAATAACGTAAGTAGATATCCCATGGTATAGGACGTTTATGTAGCAACTTTTACTGTTATCTCAAGCCGATTACTGTTGATTATTGTCCATTTTTACTGTGTTGTTGGGGTGAGAGTGTATGAACGGAACAATATGAGAGACTTCTAATGTCACATAGCTTCACGGGAAAGAATTACATGAACTATCGGCTTGAGATAACAGTAAAAGTTGCGACATAAACGCCCTATACCATGGGATATCTACTTATGCTATTGTTTCTCTATGATATAACCTACTAAGTATTTTGCGTTGCCATGTTGCAAATCTGGAGTGCAGAAAAATTTTTCCCGCACTAGAGCGGAAAAGTGATTCTTTGCGTTCTGTAATCAGTGCAGCAATGGCCACTTTTCAACGTAACTGTAGGAAAAATAAATTAATAATTTAGGTACCTGTGTACAGACTCGACAAGAGCCTCATGCTCTATGCCAACACCGGCAATGACTGTGCGTGCGGGCGTGTGATGATTACGCATGTATGTGAGAAGTGTGCCTCTGTCTATGACTGGAACATTCGCCTCGGGGCAGATCTTGGGCAGACCTAGTGTGTTGCTTCTGTAGGCTGCCTGTAAATCGAATTAGAATCAATAATAAACTGGAATTAAATAGTATTTCCTACTCCGTACATGTATAAAACAATTATTTTCTTTATAATATTATAGATAGATTTAGTCCAGTCAAGGAAAGGTTATAGAGGGAAAAGTTGGGAAGATAATTTTTGACCCCGCAGTTCTGTTTAGGGTAGTAAGGAGGTAAACATATCAAAAGTCCCCACCCCTACCCCCTGTGCTAAGGGGGTGGGGGTGGTTTAAAGGTACCATTTTTTTGTTTCTCGCATAAAACTCAAAAACTATGCATCCCACGGACTTGATTGCCATATAACAAATTGAAGCTCACATAATTTCCTACATTATTCATTTCACAACATTTTTTATATCTCCTCTAGTTTTCAAGATATCCGCTCTTGAAGGTGTGACATTTTTTGAAAAAAAAACACGTTTGCCACCAATTTTTCCTCTTATAACTTTTTAAAAATCGACGGGAAAAATCCATGCTGATTATGAGCTTATGGAGCATCAAATTCTCTTCAATTTGATGTATAATTTCACACTTTTACGAATTTCCCTACTCCTTTTGCAGCAGCTTTAGTGTTGAGTGTGCCATTTTTGCAACAATAGACCAATTGACGAAGGAAATTGGAGAGAATGTTTTAAATAAAATTTTTGACATTGCAGCTTTGTTGAGACTAGTTGGGAGGAGAGCATATTAAAATTCTTCATTCCTAACTCATGTTCTAAGGGGATGAGGGTAGTTTAAAAGTTGCATTTTCAGCGTTTTGCTTCCACGCTCATATCTTGAGAACAATGCGGTCAATCGACATAAATAACTATTCAAAAATGAAGCTTGATAAATTCTCAACACTTTTTTTAGTGGAATTTTGTCATATTCCCAACAGTTCCCGAGATATTCGCTCTTGAAGGTGTGTAATTGTAGAAAAACAGGTTTTTATCAAATGTTTTGCTCTTTCAGGGCTTATAACTCTCCAACAATGCATCATAAAAACCGATGCTCTTCGTAGGTTTGTAGAGCATTGAATTTTCTTTGAAATGATGTATTATTTCACTATTCCAAGTTTTTCCTTTCATTGTTATATCAGCTTTAATGTAGGGGGTGAAATTTCAATACTAAAGCTGCTGCAAAAGGAGTAGGGAAATTCGTAAAAGTGTTAAATTATACATCAAATTAAAGAGAATTTGATGCTCCATAAGCTCATAATCAGCATGGATTTCTTCCATCGATTTTTAAAAAGTTATAAGAGCAAAAATAGAAAAAATTGGTGGCAAACGTGTTTTTTCAAAAATGTCACACCTTCAAGAGCGGATATCTCGGAAACTAGATGAGATATAAAAAATGTTGTGAAATGAATAATGTAGAAAATTATATGAGCTTCAATTTGTTTTATGGCAATCAAGTCAGTGGGATGCATAGTTTTTGAGTTTTATGCGAGAAACAAAAAAAATGTACCTTTAAACCACCCCCACCCCCTTAGCACAGGGGGTAGGGGTGGGGACTTTTGATATGTTTACCTCCTTACTACCCTAAACAGAACTGTGGGGTCAAAAATTGTCTTCTAAACATTTCTCTCTATACCATTTTTTGAGCATTCATTGCCTGGACTAATTTAGATGAAAGCGGGAAAGGCTTCACAATAGGAGACAAGGAGGGAGTCCCAGAAAAAGATGGCTGAACGGTGTTAGGAGTTTGGGAGTGAGGGGATGGACAGGCATATAGTCAACGATAGAGATGCGTGGAGATTGATAGTTGCGGAGGCCAAGGCTTATTATGGGCTGTAGCGGGTGTATTTCGTTTAGTCCAGGAGTTCGACTTCAGGTGTTTGATTACCCCAGGTCGGAGTTTTCCGATTAGATCAGGACCTGGTCTAAACGCACACCTCGGCTAAACGAGATGGAATGCTTCGATTACTCCAGGTCTAATCGAGACCTGGTCTAATCGAGACACAGGACCGGGTGTAATCGAACTACAGGGTTAATCCAAGCATTCCGTATCGTTTAGCCCATGTCTCGATTAGACCAGGTATCGTTTAGACCACCTGGTGTAATCGAAATACTGGGTTAATCGAGACGGAATGCTTCGATTGACCTAGAAGTTCTATTACACCAGGTCCTGTGTCTCGTTTAGACCAGGTCATGGTCTAATCGGAAAATTCCGACCTGGGGTAATCAAACACCTATAGTGTGGTCCACTTTATAATGGCAGTGTAGGATGATAGGAGAAAAGGGTTGTCAGATTTCAGCCTTGCCACCCAAACAGCTGATACTGGTATATCTGATGAATTTAACTGTTCATTATTGTTGAAAATGGTTAATCATATTCTATTTGTCAATAAAATATATTTTTTAAATATGTAATAATAAATTTTCATGATTGAGATTAAATATTTTGTCAATTAGTTGAATTTCTACATTGTTGAAAAACGATGTGGCAACATCGCAATGCGTGAAAGAGATAGCACCATCTGCTTTGTTGGACGATAGGCAAGGATAGCAGCACCATTGCAAATCACACACTGCCATTATAACTTGGACCACACTATAGACTAATCGAGCACCTGTACTAAACGAAATAAACACCTGTTGGATCTTCCCACATTGTGTGCAAATGAATGAAGGAATAAATGAATAATTTCACTTCGGAAAGAATGAATTAATGAATCTTACCGCATGAATCATATCGGTGAGAATGGCTTCTTGTTCAGGTCTCGTCATCAACGTCTCCAATTCAAATCGTATTGTTTGTCTTACATTCTCCACCTGAAACAAACACAACAACATCAATAAAGAATCATCAAACATTTTATTGAATCATATCATACAAATATCTGAAAACAAACCCCATACTCTAAAATTCGTGTTTTCGCTCTATGCTCGCTAGGTCTAATCCCAACCAAATATGTTATGCCGGATCCATATGTTGGCCCAATGTGTACAAATGACGACGAGCGCCAGAGTGTGGATGGGTGGTTTGCCAGCGCTCGCCTACATTGGCCTTCGTTGGCCCAGTGATGGCCAGCGCTGACCACACTATGGCGCTGGTCGTCATTTTTAAGCATTGGGCCAAAGTGTGGATGCGACATAAGGTTTTGTTTTCAGATATCCTATTATATTGAGCGAGCAATTTCTATATATCTGTTTATATTTTAGAATAGAAAAGAATAAGTTTTAATGCAACCGCTTCTGAGGTCTTCAGAAGCATTACCTCCGTTACAATGTACAGCAAATGTCACACATACAATACAATATTTTTATTGACCGAGCGAAGTGAGGTCTAAGTTTCATGTCGACAGTTTGGCATTTCTCTTAATGTTTAAATGTTTATAGGCCTATGTTGTGCATTTACGGCGAAACGCGGAAATAGATTTTCATGAAATTTGACAGGTATGTTCCTTTTTTAATTACGCGTCGACGTATATACAAGGTTTTTTTGAAATTCTGCATTTCAAGGATAATGTAAAAGGAAAAAGGAGCCTCCTTCATACGCCAATATTAGAGTAAAAATCAGACTATAGAATAAGATAAGATTCTTTATTTCGCATCCAATTTACAACAACAGAAGGTCTATAGTTTCAATCTGGTACTTTTGGATGAGAATACTGCGTGAGGTCTACTGTTCACAGAACTATTAGTATCTGGTTAACTGGTTAGAATTATTCATCATAAATCAGCTGACAAGTGATTACACAGATGTGTGGAGAAGCCAGTCTATTGCTGTATTTCCATAAGGTCTATAGTTTCAATCTGGTACTTTTGGATGAGAATACTGCGTGAGGTCTACTGTTCACAGAACTACTAGTATCTGGTTAACTGGTTATTTATGTTCAACGGATCTCGAAAACGGCTCTAACGATTTTCACGAAATTTGGAACATAGTAGGTTTATGATATAAAAATTCGATTGCACTAGGTCTCATCCTTGGGAAAACACGCTGAACGTCATTAAAAAAAATAATTCATCCTTGGAAAAACAGCTGAGGCTTTCGTCGTCTGTGGATATTAAAAAGTGAGCGAGTGATTCTGTGGAAAATCAAAATATCGCATCGCCGAAATTCATAAACTGACGTATAGCCAGCTCTAAAAAATAAACACGATCATTTTTAGAGAATTGTGTTCTGTTTATCAATAAATAAAAATAACGAGCGAAGCTTGGTGCCCCAATATTTTGTTGATTCAATAAATTCCTATCCACGCTTGTCAACCAATGCGTGTTGTTCCCTGTTTTATAGTCTGCTCTGCTGTTTATTTTCTGTGTAATCGAGTTGCTATATGCATAATTTTAAATACGTTACTATCTTATTGTTTCTTATAGGTTCTATAGTTTTCATTTCAGTTGAGACCGGTTTCCGAGCTCGGGATTTAGCTAAGTTCTAGAATTTAAACAGCTGGAGTCAGGAAATTGGCATTCTGAAACGGGGCGTAGTCGTAGTCATTGTTATAGTCACGTTTGAATTAAATTTCGAAAAACTATAAAATTGAACACAAAATAGAATAAAGAGAAAATAGTGTAAAGTTTCAGTTAATTTGAATTATTTAGGAATGTTTCATTTCGTCGAGGAAAAACGTTTTCATTATAGAAATGAGAAACAAAGATTATCATAAAAACTACGACTACGCCTCGTTTCGGAAAGCCGATTTCCTGACTCCAGCTGTTAAAAGTGTAGAATTCAGCTGAATCCCGAGCTCGGAGACCGGCCCGGCCCTAAGTTGTGAAAATGTAGAATGTAAAAAAATGTAAAATGTAAATGTGAAATGTAAAAAAATGTAAAATGTAAAATCACTAACCTCTTCAACTGTGACCTGAGGCCTGTATACAACTTCAGCCAGAATGTTGACAATAGCATCAAATCCTCGACTGTCAGCTGATGCTGCATAAACTAAGGTGTCCCTGAAAATAAACATTTCATTAATGTTTTCAACAAATAAACAAAGAAAAACTATTATATAAATCTGTAAATTACTAAGATCGATCAAGTAACTGACTCCAAGAAGTCATTCAAAGCTGCATACACAAAAACACATTAAATTTAACAAGTGAACTAAGAAATTCTACCAATTTTAATAACAATTACACCAATCTACAAATAACAATTTTAATTGATCCAGTACATTTCCTAGCGAGTTTACAATTTAATTAAAATATAGTTGTTGCATATTCATATTGTGAAAAACTATAATTATAAATACTCATAAAACTATCAATTAATTATAGAATTTACATAAATTAGTCAAGTAGCCTAACTCTAGAAATTCAGCTAAAGCTGCATGCTCAAAAAACATTAAATTCAACAAGTAAACAAAGGAAGTATCAATTTATTCTACAAATAACAATTCATGGATTGATCCTGTAATTTTTCTAGCAAGTTTACACTTTAATTCAAATAGAATCACCTATTCATATTGTGAATAACTCTAATTATAAATACACAAAATCTTTTGCTAAGAGAAAAGATAGCATGAGAAGATATCCCATGGTATAGGGCGTTTATGTTCCAAATTTCACTGTTAACTCAAGCCGATAGTCCACGTAGTTCTTTCCCGTGAAGCTGTGTGACGCTGGTAGTCTCTCATACTGTGCCGTTCACACACTCTCACCCCAACAAAACAGTAAAAATCGACAATAATCGGCTTGAGTTAGCAGTAAAGTTACGACATAAACGCCCTATACCATGGGATATCTACTTACGCTATTGTTTCTCTATGGTTGTTTGTTGGTGTCCAGTTAAGCTGAATAAAACTGTAAAATGGACAATCATTAAGCAATACTTTCTTCCCTACGGTAGTGGGGCAAGGTTATTAGAATTGGAAAATATATATTTTGAAGAAAAAACTAACCTTGAGGATTGGCAATCACAGATTCCACCATGCTTCTCCAAAACTTGGAAAATTTCCTTGTTATCATACTGTTTTGTGGACTGAAAACAAAAACCAATTATTAATATTACTCATTACTAAACCAATTCATACATATTATAGAAAAATAAAGTATTATACTGGATATATTGTGGTGGATAATTTGTGAAATTTCAAAGAGTTCCTCTTATGTGTCAGTAAGGCCCGGTTGCACAAAAGCCGGTTAAATTTTAACTGTGATTAATTCCACGAGAACCAATCAGAGAAGCCGTATTATCAAAAAGGCCTTCTCTGATTGGTTCTCGTGGAATTAATCCCGGTTAAAATTCAACCGGCTTTTGTGCAACGGGCACTAAGTGTTTTTGAATTTATGCTAATTCATACATCAGTTTTTCTACAATAAACTATGAGTAATAATAATAAATAGTATGATTTTAGCTGACAGTAATAGTCTACAGTTCAACACCAATATAATTGACCGAGCGAAGTGAGGTCTAAGATTCAAGTCGAGGGTTTGGCATTTCTCTTAATGTTTAAATGTTTATATGTTGCGCATTTACGGCGAAACGCGGTAATAGATTTTCATGAAATTTTACAGGTATGTTCCTTTTCAAATTGCGCGTCGACGTATATACAAGGTTTTTGGAAATTTTGCATTTCAAGGATAATATAAAAAGAAAAAGGAGCCTCCTTCATACGCCAATATTAGAGTAAAAATCAGACTATAGAATTATTCATCATAAATCAGCTGTCTAGTGGACTATAATACTACCCGTTCTAGAACATCGAACATCTTGAAAATGTATCTTTCCATCAACGTTGACTATAATACTACCCGTTCAAAAACATCGAACAACTTGAAAATGTATCTTTCCATCAACGTTGTAGACAGTAGTTGCAGCCAGACCTGATGATAACAGCGCTCACACTCACATTCCGGGATGACACGTCACGGTACGATAAGACAGAAAGCTCTATGTTTATTTAGGATTTTTTCTAGACATTTTAAATTAATAAATTATTTATGAATTTTTGAGAAAACATAACAACAGGTCAATGTAGCTTACTGAGCGCGAAGTCTTCTGTTCACAGAACTACTAATATCTAGAGATACAATATAATGTTTTAGAGTCTGAATGTATTTCTGTAATTATTATTAGATGAATGAAATTGAGCACAAGTAACTACTTACGTTGAAAGCTAATTTCTCCAGAAAATGAGAGATTCCGCTTGGATAGGACACTTCAAATCTTGATCCAGAGTCTATGACCACTGAAAACAAAGACAAAATTAAAAGTGAGTAATTTATAAGACAACAATCAAGCACAAAATAACATTGAAAGTCAGAAATTAAACTGGTTACAAGCAAACACATGTACAATTTATCCTTTCAACTGACCACGAACAAGTTAAGTCCTCAGAAACAAATCGTTACCCTAATTGGCAAACTTTCTTCTTAAATGTTGTCCTAAAATGTTAAATTTTTATTTCAATTACCCTACTTGTAACACAAATATTAGGAAAACTATGTTAATATTGAGTAATTTGCATTATTTATAAGAAATTGAGCCAAAGAACATATTTCTCTATCGTTTCATTCTCTATCTCTATTATCTTCTCAACTTTCTCAATTTTTTACTCATTTCACATTATACATTTGTACTGTCTTCTTTCATGTGTAATTGAACCTCTAAAAATTCCTGACCCCACATGGTTCCTATTCCCTTATCTTTCTTCACTGCCTTTATAACGTGGATATCACTATGGTAGCATCAATAATAGTATATTACGCTACAAGCACAGAAAGTTAGTGTTTACGGTATGAGGATAGTTTCCCGGGCGAGACTTGCCGAGCCCGGGAATATGTTATCCGAATACCGTAAACACCTTTCTGAGAGAGTCACGTACGATATTTTTCGCCACACTACAGGTATAGCTGACGCCAGAAAGTTAGGCGGTTTCGTGGGTCTCTTGTGCGTTCCAACAGCTGATGTTGTCAAGTAGAGTTGTCATCTAGCTTGTCTTAGGTGATGATTTTTAAATCAAAAGAGACAATAAATAGATGCATTGCATCAGCTGTGAGTAGGTTACACCATGTGACTCACAAAGCCGCCTAACTTTTTGGCATCAGCTATATTAAGAATAATAATTTGAATAAGACTGTTTAATGAGGGGGGGGGGAACTTTGATGTCTCGTATCTCAAGAACCAGACGTCGTAGGGTACTCAAAGTGGGGTGGAAATTTACGATCTCACCCTCCTGAACACAATGCACCATATGGCTCAGTTGTCCAAACACGTTTACAAAAATTTTCAAAAAGCGGAAAGAGAAAGAAATCTTAGCCGGAAAGAAACCTGTTCTGACGTCAGACGAGAGTCGTCTGCAAACAATGGCTTTCAGATCTACATAGGGACTGGAAAACAGCTGCTTTCTGTGCAGTGTGGCGAAAATAATTCAAAGTCTATAGTGAGGTCCACGTGATAATAGCAGTGTTTGATTAGCAATGGTATTGCTATCCTTGTCTATCATTCAATAAAGCGTATAGCGCTATCTTTTTCTCGCTTTGCTCTGTTTCCAGATCGTCTTTTAACAATGTAGAATTAATAAATAACAAAATATTTCATCTTAATTATGAAAATTCATTATGAAATTAATAAAAAATAAAATTTCTTGCTTAATAAAATGAAATTGATTATTTTAAAACGAGAATGAACAGTTAATATTACATCAATAAACCTGCATCAGCTACCGTCTATAAAAGGCATTGACAAGACAGAGGATCGACAACGTTGTTCTCCTATCTTTATCCACTGCCATTATAACGTGGACCTCACAATAGATAGATGGCCTTATTAACTCTTACATTATATATATTATTTTATCATCTCTCTTTGATATAACTAAGCTTAAAATAATTATAATCTCTTATCTCTTATTATTATTATCTCTTATCTCTAATCTCTCTTACCTTAAACCTGTTATAGAATGAATTGTGTATATATATTATATAAACTCATGTTTTTGTAATTATCCACTGCATATTGCGGTATATTACTGAAAGTTGAGAGTTAGTGGGGATGATATTTTTAATATTCTTTCCAAAGAATGGACATTAATATGTCCAAAGCTCTGCCAATTTATGTAGATGCATAACAATATAATTATCTATAGTTATTATATTACAAATTACTTTTTCATATCATATACTTTCAATAATTATTTTCTTAGTCTATATTATGTAAATTCATCTATAATTTTGCTGTATTGTAAGCTATTGTATATAAGTGTATAAGCCAGTATATATTGTAATCTACATAAATAAAGTACTCAATCAATCAATCAATCTCTTATTATAATTATAATTATAATCTTAAAATTCAATACCATAAACCAATCGCAACCAACCTCCAACCGTACAAAACTGTCCAAACCGGTTCTCGGAGGCCACCCTTAGCCCGCTAGGCAGTGTTGTCACGCGTGTCGACTCGCCGTCATCCTTTGCTGTTGAGAAGACGGGTCGCGGCAGACCCGCTAGCGGCTTGCTGAGTGGCGGCTGGCTGAAGGCTGTGCCCGACTTGGCAACACCGCCCCCTCCCTGCGACGCCGACTGCGACGAGAAGCTCTTCCATTGTTGTTTCAGACTGCAAACGAAACGGAAAACTTCAAGTCAATTTTTATTTTGACATTTATTTAGAATTTAGTTATATACGAAATTTATTCTGACAAAGAACACTGAAATAATCCACTACCACTATACCTGTATACAAGTAAGTTAACGTATATTGAGACCCGGTTTCTAGGACACTCATTAAACCTAATGAACCATCAAATATAAATTAAATCTATAAGTTACATCAATACATTTATTAAATGTTTTAAAAATTAGTCCATATAATCATACATTTTTCTAGAGGCTATGTAGTTTAAGGGTCCCTCTCATCTCTGATTAATAAAGTAGTATTTGGTCTTCAGGCTATAGTGAGGTCCACGTTATAATGAGAGTGGAGAAAGACAGGAGAAAAACGTTGCCGAGCCTCTGTATTGTCAATGCCTTTTATGGACCGTAGCTGATACAGGTTTATTGAGGTAGGCAATATCAACTGTTTATTCTTGTTTAAAATAATAAATTATATTTTTTAATTATTTTATAATGAAGTTTTCAAGGATGAAATATTTTGTTAATTGATTACAACATTGTTAAAAGACGATCTGACAACAGAGCAAAGCGAAAAAGAGATAGTGCTATCCGCTTTGTTGAATGATAGACAAGGATAGCAATACCATTGCCAATCAAACACTGCCATTATAACGTGGACTTCACTATAGTACTCATTAAACCAAATGGACCATCAAATATAAATTAAATCTATAAATTGATGTTTCATTAGATTTAGTAAATGTTCTATAAATTAGTCCATAATTATACATTATTCCAAAGATTATGTAGATGATTGGCCCCGTTCATCTCTGATTAATAAAGTAGTATTATTTGGTCTTCCGGCTAGTTGGTTGACACAATTAGGGCCAAGCCACACAACGCTTTTATCAGTCGTTTTTAGAAGGTTCGGCAGGGCATGAAGGTCTCCGATTGACTGATTGGGTAAGCGTTCAGGAAATAGCAAATACTCAGCCAATTGAAAAGCTTCCTTCCCTGCCGACTCGTCTGAAAAACGCGTTGTGTGGATTGGCCCTAAAATGCACTATCTTCAAGCTTCTAGCACTTATAATTAGACCACTGTGAATGAGTAAAAATGGTTTAAGCTACATCAAATACCAACAAGTATGTTGACAAGAATACTAAATTACTGTATACATATTTTTGTCTATAGTTGGTAGCCTTCAGTAGTTTGGTCTTTGCTCTTATGAGTGTTTGTACATTGAAAGACAGAAAATGTGTCTATAAACATTTTATATTCAAAAAAATCGAAACAGAACCAATTTTTGGGTATGGCTGAGTATTGTGGGCCTGTACAAGTATGATGTAATGTTTACACAAATTGTAATAGTAAGCTGGTAATTTATGAGACAGTGAGTGGAAAATTATCAATTAGAATCATGAATAAGCTATAACGGTGGAAAAAATGAATATTTGAAGAAAAAATGAGATGAATTATTTGGTAAAACATGAAGTTTTACTTACCATTGCTTGCTAAACACACTGGCATTGTTGAGTGAGATGCGACAAGCCATCGTTTACACCGCAACAAAACAATTATTTCATCAATCTAAATATATTTTTGTTAATTTAACGTCATGCTTTATTAGTAATTTATAATAACAAATTTATAACAATGTTAAGTGTTGAACGTTCAGCAAAATTGAGAAGCCATCAGCTGAACAGAAAATTGAGGTTAGGTTTTCAACACCTCAAGGCTAAACATGAGAATATAAAAAATCAATAATTAATTATAAATTTGGTAGGATTCTCAATAATATTATTTTAATTTTATTGGAGCATCAATTTATTGAAAATAATCTAAGTATAAGTAGAATTATAAATAATTGAGAGGAATTTATCAGAATTTATAAACAGGGATGCCATCGCCGGCCATCGATTCAACTAGAGAGAGCGCGAGTATTTGAACTGTCGTATGTGCCGAAAAGTACTAGTTGTATCATTTTCTTTGTAGATATTTATCAAACTATATACAAATACTTCGAGTTTATTCTTATTTATATGGGACACCAGTTTGTCAAAATATCCAAAAATTATTGTCATTTATATAAGACACTAGTAATGGAACAGAGTTATGGTAGACATAGTATATGGAAGAATAGGTAGTAATATTAATACGGTACGGTACTCAACTACAGTACTGTAGCCGACAGACACTCTTTCCTATAGTGAGGTCCACGTTATAATGACAGTGGATAAAGATAGAATAATAGCGATGCCGATTCTCTGCATTGATTAATTATATTTCTACACTGTCAAAAACATAATTGGCACCGTTGTGGACCTAAAGGATAGTACCACCGGCTTTGTCGAATGATAGACAAGGGTAGTAAAACCAAAGTTGATCAAATACTGTCATTATAACGGGGACCTCACTTTAGCCCTAAATTAACTATATTAGTTACGGTACCGGTAATTTATTGTTCAACTAATTTTTTTTGCAAATAAATAATAAATCCGTCTTGGTAGAGATTAAATTATCACCTAATTGATAACAATAACAGAGAGCATAAACTTGATGTAATTTTGAAGGACTCTGTTGATTGGTCAGAAATATATTTGACCAAATTTTATCAAAGATATGACTTCCTATTGAACCGTGTTCTATTAAAACTATCAAATCAGGACCTCCTATTATAATCTACCAGTGTAGAGAAAGTCCTGATCAAAAATGTTCAATAAAATATGATCTTTTACGCCACCAATAAATAATGTTTTAGTTTGGTAGCAATTTGTTCTGCTGATGAGTCATTGAAAAAATGAGTACCATTCAGCTTCAAAATATTTATTATTTGTGAAGATTTTAATATAGTTTTGTGGAAAAAATATCATCAACAATCTATAGGTAAATCCTTCTTGCAAGAATACTTTTTTGCAGCTCTTCTCTGTAAAAATCTTTGAGAATTCATAATACTTCTTTGAATGTTTGGATTTAGAATTTCTTGTCTGTATCTTTGAGAATTCATAATACTTCTTTGAATGTTTGGATTTAAAATTTCTTGTCTGCATTTTTCCCTTTGATTTTGACAAGTCACATTTCTTTCTGTAGACCTCCTTCGCTGGAAAAAAATATCCAATACATTTCATTAAATATTAATAGAAGGGTTGATAAAGATTGAAATGTCTCATATATAATATGTTTTGAAGATGGTTTCAAAAAAATAGTTATATTATTCTAGTTGAAAGATGAATCTTTATCGTATAAAAATTTGAGTAGTATAAATACCACATTCATATATTCTTTTTCAACAATATCATACAGAAAAGATAGCATTAGAGGATATCTAATTTGCAAGGTGTTTCTGATCCAAATGTCACTGTTAAATACTCAAGCCGATAGTCCCAGTAGTTGTTTTTGTGGAGCTATATGACGCTGGTAGTCTCTCATACTGTGCCATTCTTACAATCTCATCCCAACAAAACAGTTATAATAGACAGTGGTCGACATTGATTGGCTTGAAATTTGGAACATAAACGATCTATACCATGGGAGATCGTCTTAGAATATCTTTTCTCAATGATACACATTGTTATCCTATCAGAACTCTGAGACGGATGGTAATTTAGAAGATAGTACCGTAGAAGAAAGAGTACTCTAGATATGGTAATTTAGAAAATGGTATTCTAGAAGATGGTAATTTTTAATGAAATGAATATGATTAATAGATAATATCAATATAATATTAACAAAAGTGACTGTAGAACAAAAATTTACCAAAGAATTTTGCAATCGTTTCTGTTTCCTTATGTTCGTACACTGCCTTTCTTTACCAATGAGACTTAGAAATAGATCACCAGCTTTTTTATCCACTTCTTTTATTTGTTTTAGTGCACACTTTATCGTCTCACTCATCAATGGTAATTCTTCCTTGTTTACCTTTTTCTTGATTGGTATCAATTTGAGAGGTGTGGGAGCCAACTGAGGATAGAGAAAATAGGAAATATAGTAAGAAAATTCAGTCAATATGAAGTCACAATAGTTTTTCAATTCAATTCAAAAATTGATTTATTTCACACAACATAATATTATTACAAAACATTGTACCGGCTAAAAATACAAAAATAAAATAAATAAATAAACTTTGTTGAAGTTCTGACACTGTTGTTACTTGTAAATATTTGAAAAAACACTTACTTTTGTTGGAGTATTGAGGAATGCATTTCATTCCTGAGGTGGAGCTCCTCTTCAGGAGTGAAACGCATTCCTCAACATTCCAACAAAAGTAAGTGTTTTTTTCAAATATTTACAAGTAACACAGTGTCAGAACTTCAACAAAGTTATTATATAGTGTTTCGTCATGGAAAGCAACTTCAAAATAAATAAAATAGTATTTTTATTCAACATTTTTCAAAGACAGTGATGATGACATATCAATCAATAATAGCATAATATTATACAATCTATAGTGAGGTCCACGTTATAATGGCAGTAGAGTAAGATAGCGGAACAACGTTGCCGATCCTCTATCTTGTCAATGCCTTCTATAGACGGTAGCTGATACAGGTTCATTGATGTAATATTATTTGTTCATTCTCGTTTGAAATAATCAATTAGATGTTTAACTATTTCATAATGAATTTACAAAATTAAGATGAAATATTTTGTTAATTTAATTATTAATTCTACATTGTTAGAAGGCCATCTGGCAACAGAGCAAAGCGATAAAGAGATAGGGCCATTCGCTTTGTTGAATGATAGACAAGGATAGCAATACCATTGCTAAACAAACACTGCCATTATAACTTGGACCTCACTATAGTACAAGAGCATTAATCTACTGTAATATGATTCATTTGAGCAATCAAACCTACTGTGTGACCTCTCATAAATCCGTTACTATTCGGGATACACAAAATAATTCTATTCTTTTTTTCTTTAATGATTTATACAATAAGTACATCATAAAAATGATAGGGAGAGAAAAAATAAGGTAACCTTGTGCTATTCCTCTCCCAAATTTAGATAAGGTTACACATAGTCCGAAATAGGTTAAGTCTTGTAGTTGTTCACTTCACAAAATTTCCAGTTCTTACAAAGTAGATTTTAAAATTTAGATGCCTCATTACCAAACATAGAAGAAATATTCCATATTATTTATTCATTTATTTATTAGGTTAGCAAAAACAATAAAATGATCGGAAAAGAAAAACCAGGCTATTGTGCCCAAAACTTCTTCAATTTCCCAATTTAGTTTCAAATTGTGCAAAATCTATTATCACTAAAATAGGAAATATTCACATTTTAAAATCTGGGATATTAAATGGATCAAACGTCTCATAAAGACTGCAATTTCTTTAGAATTTCTAAAAAGTCTTGAATTTTCTAATAATTGTTCTCAATTAAAAAATATCCAATACTTGCCTGATTGAGCAATACCATAACATGCTCAGATTTAGTTCTGGGTAAATTATCTGATTTTATTTCTTCATTCTCCTCCACATTTTCACATTTTTCTGTCTCTTTTCTATTCTCTCTGAGAGATTTGAGAGACTTCCTAGAAGGACATTTCTGACATCGAGGGTCGTCTATTGTCATGTTATTGAAGTCACTGTTGCATTCTCCACTGAATGTTCGCAAAAGCTTAAGAACAGTGGAATAATATTATTTCAACGTATGAACAATATAAACAGATCAAAACCTGATAAACTATAGAAAAAATTATGTAGAAAGGCTTATAACTTAATTTTCAACACAGCGCTCTAAATATTGTAAACCATTGTTAACCAGTTTCTGTGTAAAATTTATTAAGTGATACTGTATATTCAACTTAGTAATATAGTAGTTCAGTAGTTGTAAGAGTGTAGTATAATAGCATTTAGTAGTTTATTTAACTGTTTATGTTATAAAATAATAATTTTCTCATGTTATCGTATGTATTCTTTGTAAGTAGGCCTACTGCTTTCCAATTCTCTCACTTGTATTGCTTTTATGATTTGTTTTATCAATAAATTATGTCAAGAATATCTTTCGATTACAAGCCATTGTTTGTTCTTCTAATCAGGTAGAAAATAATTCTCTTGTGAATGAATGAATATATCAAATGAATGAATAATATACCCTATTCTGTAATAAATGATAATTTATTATTATAATTCGATAAATTCAAGAATAACTGATAAATTCTAGAATGTCTCACAAAAATTGCTGCTAAACCTGAAACATTGAACAAATAAATAAAGACTAATAATATAAATAATCATTAGTATAAAGAAACGATAGCATAGATATCCCATGGTATAGGGCGTTTATGTCGCAAGTTTTACTGTAATCCCAAGCCGATAGTTCACGTATTTCTTTCCTATGCAGCTGTGTGACGCTGGTAGTCTCTCAAATAGTGCCGTTCATACACTATCACCCCAACAAAACAGTAAAAATTGACAATAGTCGACAGTAATCGGCTTGAGATAACAGTAAAAGTTGCGACATAAATTCCCTATACCATGGGATATCTACTTACGCTATTGTTTCTCTATGACATTAGTCAATAATGATCCAGAATAATTGAATATTATACCATGTAGAGATACCGTTCTCTCTTAAGCTGGGTTTACACCAAAGTTATTAAAAAATGTTAATAACTTAATTCATATAGATTCTATTAAATTGAATGGAATTTGACAAACACATATGTTCATCATGTGTATGATAAGTTATGTTCAATAACTTCAGGAAAATCGAAGCCTGCCAATACATGAGGATATACAAGATGCCAATCAGAGCCGTCTGCAATCTCGTAAGCCACCGGTTAGGACGGCAATTACAGCCTTAGATTCAGGTTTCCGTTTAACTGAGGCCTGGCAACAAGCGTGGTCAGCAAAGCAGAACATTGACAGCCCATTTGTAACCAAAAGGCCACCAGGCTTCGATTTGCCTCGTAAAACATGGTCGGCATTGAATAGGGTACGAACTCATCATGGTAGATGTGCCTATCTGATGCATAAGTGGGGGAAGGCTGACTCCCCTTTCTGTGAGTGTGGAGCAGTCCAGACTGTGAGACACATAGTGGAGGAGTGTCCCAGATCAGCATACACGGGTGCACATGAAGATTTCCTGGTGGCTAAACCAGCATCAATAGCCTACTTAAATACCCTGGAAGCATGCCTCTAATTTCCAGGTCAAAAGTGACTAAGATATTTTCATTCGTTTTATATATGAATTTTCTATTGTTTTCTTTTTTTTCGAATTTTGTGATCATAAATGTGTTGTGTATACTGCCATACGTTAAATAAATAAATATGTTCAATATAATATAATCTAAAAGGATTAAGTTATTAACATTTTGTTTTTAACTTTGGTGTAAACGCAGCTTTATTCTCTTTGATGACACGATCAATTTGAATTATTATTTTGAAGTAAACAAAAAAATTCTTCAAAGTTGTTTTTCATAACAAACTGCTTATTATTAAATCACTTTTGGCTATTAAAAAGAAAGACTTGTTAGATTTTTTACAATAAATTAATTAATTTCGGCGGACCTGCCGAAAGATCTCGTTGTCACAGTGAATGATTAATTTATTTATTGTGGAACATCTGACTGCTAGTCGTACTTTTTAATAGCAAAAATCTGGTGTGGCGCACTCACACAACAACTTTCCTTGCCGTTATGAAAATTGATCACCTGACGCTAGTGTTCCCGCGCATCTCAAGTCTACTATTCAAATATTTGAGCCAGCTGGTGACAGGGCAATAACCTTGGAGACACACATGAGGTCTGCTATCTCTTCATAGTGAATGATTTAATAGAATCAACAATAATTTTTGCAATTGAATAATCACATTTTCTCGAATTTAAAGCTTATTTTCAATTTTAGGTGAAAATGTTACTGAACATTAATTGTTCATTGATTTTTTTTGTTTCATTGTATCTGAAGCCTGATAATTGGGAATCTATCTGCATTGATGGGGCGGAGCTCCTGAAATTTGTACAGATATGGGACTTGGGGCAGTTGATAGAGCTTATCGATGACTATTTTAGGTATGAATTTGATCAAAATCGTTGAAGCCGTTTCCGAGAAAATCACGAAAAACCCCGTTTTTGACAAAATTTTCGCCATTTCAGCCGCCATCTTGAATTGCATTTGATCGAAATTGTTCGTGTCGGATCCTTATAGTGAAAGGACCTTAAGTTCCAAATTTCAAGTCAGTCCGTTAATTAGGAGATGAGATATCGTGTACACAGACGCACATACACTCATACACACACACACACACACACACACACACACACACACACACACACACACACACACACACACACACACACACACACACACACACACACACACACACACACACACACACACACACACATACATACAGACCGATACCCAAAACTCAAGGGACCTTGAAACGTATAGAAATTTAGAAATTGGGGTACCTTAATTTTTTTCGGAAAGCAATACTTTCCTTACCTATGGTAATAGGGCAAGGAAAGTAAAAAGTGATTTAATAAAAATCTAATTTCTCTTATGACCAAAAAGGACATTATGCACTTTGTCATCATAGAAAATCTTGTACTTTAGTGATTCTATATACAATATTGTAGGCTATTAATGTATAACTTAATAAATATATAACTTGATGAAGCTCATCATGAATCTCTTGATGAATCAATGAGACCTATAGAAATGAATGAATACTATACTATTATTTACCTCATTCATGCCACAATCAAAACTCTTTTCAGAATTTTGCGTTGTAGATGTTGACAAGTAACTTCCTTCACTTTCTTGGTCTACAATCACTTTACTCTCAACATTATTCTGCTGTGCTTTCAACGATTTCATCACATCTGATCTCTCAGGAATGCACAAATTTTCTGGGTTTAAAACAGTTTTACTACTCTGGACTCTATTGGGTGCTTGATACGGGACTTTTTCATTCAATTTATTATCACTTACAGTCCTACTAGAGAAAATCTCTATCAATTTATCATAACCACTTAATGTTTTTGGTTCGTTCGAGATTTTACAACAACTCCCTCTCAATTTACCACCTTTTTCATCAAATTGAGATTTACTTTTGCTAAATTTAGCGGCTCCTTGATTATTATAACCATTGATTTCATTTGTAAAAGCTTGGATCAATTCATCATAATCTTTACTTCTGGGAGGCACATTCTGACTTATTTCTACTCCGTTTTGACCCCTTGTGACTCCATTTTGATTCCTTGTGACTTCACTTTGACTCCTTGTATTTCTAGTTTGACTCCTTGTGTCGAAAGCTCCAGTTTGACTTCCCGTCACTCCATTTTGACTCCCTGTTACTTCACTTTGACTCCTTGTATTTCCAGTTTGACTCCTTGTATCGAAAGCTCCAGTTAGACTCATTGGTGCTACATTCAGACTCCCTGTAACTCCATTTTGACTCCTTGTTACTTCACTTTGACTCCATGTATTTCCAGTTTGACTTCTTGTATAGAAAGCTCCAGTTTGACTCATTGGTGATACATTAAGACTCCCCGTAACTCCATTTTGACTCCTTGCTACTTCATTTCTACTCCCTGTAACTCTATTTTGACTCATTATGACTCCAGTTTGACCCATTGGTGCTACATTCAGACTCCCCTTATCTCCATTTTGACTCCTTGTTACTTCATCTTGATACCCTGTAACTCTATTTTGACTCATTATGATTCCAGTTTGACTCATTGGTGTTAAATTCACCCCTGTAACTCCATTAATTTGACTCCTTGATAACACATTTTGAGCAGAATTTCTGCAACAATCTCCACTTAATTTACCAGCTTTCCCCGCTCCGTTCAAAGAATTATTTGTAATTTTGCCTTCAACTTTACTATTATTATTAACTGAAAACGACTTATTCGATTCTGCATCATATCCAGGAACCTTTGTTACCGATATTTTATTCAATTTAGTATCATCAACTAAGAATGTGTTATCATTCAATCCTCTATTATATTGAGAGACATTTGTTACCTCTCCTCGATTATCCAATCCTCTATCATATTCAGGAACCTTTGTAGTTTCTTGATTATAACTTCCAGAAAATTCCAATTCCAATTTATCCAATTTCTTCATTTCTTCCTTCACCGTTTCACTGTATAAATAGTTAGAGCTCTCACTACAAGTATCGCTAAAATAATTATCCTCAGCCAGTGTTCTCATCAATTCGTCAAAATCAGACTCTTTCAATTTTTTAATTTGGAAAGCTGTTTTTCCGCGATTATTCTGCATTTTTCCTGATTTATTAATTTCTTGGTTGCTTGATGAGAATGCATGTATCAGTTCATCGAAATCGGGACATTTAAATGTTACTGTGGGATTTTTGTTACCATTAAATCCCATGTTATTCGATGTTAAACTGGGATTTATAGTACTGTTTTCTTCACAAACTGGGATTGATGTACTGGTTCTTCCCATGTTTATTGATGTGGAATTCATATTATTTCTATCACAAACTGGATTTGATGTACTGTTCCTTCCCATCTTTATGGATAAAGGATTCATACTATTCCCATAAGAAACTAAATTCGATGAACCACTATTTTTAATCTCTAGGTTCCCTTGAAAGGGGCGAATATTTTCCAGAAAACTAGTTTTCTCTTCATGTGAAACTGGATTTAAAGTACTATTCTTTCCCAGGTTTGTTGAAGATGTGAGATTCATATTATTTTCAAAAGAAGCTAAATTTGTTGAACCCCTGCTGTTTCCCCCTTGAAAAGGACTAATATTTTCTGGAAAACTGGTTTTTCCTTCTTGAGCTAGTGGTGTTGAGTTTTCCATCACTTGAGTTTGTGGTGGAAAACTATCACTTTTAAAAGAGGTAGGTGCACATGTCTTGGATACAGATTGTCGGCTCAAATTTCCAAATCTCATTTTATCTAGATCAGTACAGTTATTTCTCATATTTGGAATTAAATTTGATGGGTTTCTGACTTGTGTTGTTGTATTTGAAGGTCTCCTTATAGCCTCTGGATTGATAGAGGCTTTTAACGGATTCAAATTGAAACTTGGTTGAGATAAATTCATGTTAGGATGATCTTGAGGTCTTCTAGCCTCTATATTAGTGAAGGAAGTTTTGTTGGAGTTTGATTGATTATCATTTCTTGATGAACAAGGTGTACATTTTTTCTGTTGTGTGGTTGTATTTGTGATTCTTTTATCATCTGGTGACAAATAATTTGTGCCGCTTTATCAAAAACATCAAATTAATGTAATCATAAAATTGAGAAAATATAAAATTATAGCATTTAAATTTCATTGTTGGACAGGGATGCTTGGAGGCAGAAGTTGAGAGAGGCTGTGTCCCGCACTGGGTTGTAAAGCCAAAGAAGAAGAAGAAGAAGAAGAAGAAGAAATTTCATTGTATAATAATGTAATATTTCCACTGTTATTGATAATGCATCAATAATAATTCATACAATATAATACCTATCGATTCTGCATTATTTGCTGTATTTTTAAAACTTAAGTATTAATTTCTTTGTTGCAGCTCAGACATTGTGTTACTTGTAAATATATGAAAAACACTTAATTTTCTTGGAATATTCAAGAATGCAATTCACTCCTGAAGGGAAGCTTCATCAGCCTGACACCTATTATTTCCTGTATTTTACCAGCATTATTGACAAGTATTATTTTCTGTATTTTTACGAGCATAATTTTGTTGTAATGTTGTAAAGTGTTTTGGCTCTTATAAAATTGAATTTGCATAAGATATAAAAGTTTATTATTTGTTTTATAGGTCAAGTTGCCAAGGAATATCCCTTGTATTACTTGTATAGAATGTATTCTAGATTCCGTGATACATATTGAAAATGAATCAGCTGATGAATTGGATAAGTAGAAACATGAAGTGATACAAAACTAATAATTACAAGCCAAATTGGATACAGTGTAGTAATTCATGCTCTATTAAATTTAAAACTGAATTTGTGCTTTGGAACTCCAAGAGAAACTGTACTAAAATAAGAAATAAATTAGTGTTCATTATCTTATTTATGACTTACCATCATTTGAAAAATTGTACATAATCTTTTGGATTTTTACAAAGTGGAAGTTCTAATACTTGCTTTGAAAATTTGAATTTATGTTTTGAAAAAATTCAGAAAGCTTCCAACTAGACTGATTTTCAACTCAAAATAAACAAAAAATTATGTTTAATATCTCATAATATTGGAAATACTATCACAAAGTTTGTGTTACCATAGTAACGAGCAAAAACTAGAATAAAATTATGAAAAGTAATTTTTAAAAAGGTAAAAAATGTTGATGTTGCTTTCCATGACAAAACACTAAATAATAATAACTAATTTTCACTAATTTTCCTCCAATGTCATAATTGTATTATGATTATAGTATCTTATACAATAAATGAATAAATAAATAAATAATAAATAAATAATAACTTTGTTGTAGTTGAGACACTGTGTTACATATAACTACTATAAAAAAACACTTACTTTTTGTTGGATAAATCTCTTCCTCAGGAGTGTAATGTATTCCTCAACACTCCAACAAAAAGTTAGTGTTTTTAAAAATATTTACATGTAACACACTGTCTGAACCACAACAAAGTAAAAAATGTATAAATTGAAATCATAGGAAAGCCAAGTTTAAACCACAGTGTCAACTAAGATCTTTCAACAAACTTCGGCAATTAGTAGCAAATTTCTTAATAAGCATTGTTTTCTACGTACAGAGAAAAAATTACAATTTTTTGGAAAAAACTATTTGTGAGAAACATCTTGTTGACAACTCTGATATGTAAACGTGGCTAAAAAACCACAATGAGAAGAAATAATAGTACTTGAATCACTTGTCAAATAATTTTTTATCTTATCTTTAAATAATACAAGAATTTACCTCTAGGAATTAATCAATTTGTTCGTTACATTATCAAAATTGCCCACGAAAACAGATTTTTACAATTTCATGATAATACAAATAATTTTACAAGTCATAAAAGGAAAAATGATACAAAAATTATCCTCCAGAAATGATTTAATTAGAGCATTTTTTTGTTACCGTATCAAAATTGCCCACCAAAACAGATTTTTACAATTTATTGATTTTTACAATATTTGATATGGCTGCTCTCATATCATAGCCACCTTTAATAAAGTATTAATACTTGTATTAGAGGGGGCTATGCTCATATTTTTCACTTTCACCGTAATTTAGTCAAAACATTTCGAGCTTCTTGTCTCTTTTTACACTTATTGGAATATTTTTCAATCAATTTCAATTTTCCTAAACGATCCTTCCAGTCCGAATAGCTGTGTTTGTGGTATTTGATTCTCAGCGCCTGGTTTTTTGCTGAGGTCAGGAAGAATGCTCTGCTCCTTCAGGAACCAGCTACGATTGTCTAGCAGTGTTTTGTGGCAGAATCCTGTGAAGTAAATAAATAAATAGTTAGTAGGTTATATGGAGCACCAGTGCAGCAAAATCAAAATTAAGTTGGTAATAGTGACTGCTGTGGCTGCTATAGTGAGCAGAGGTGCAACGAAGCACAACGCGCTAATTATTAAGTAGATATTATAACCAAGGACAACGACAGCACAGTGCCACCACAGCACACACCACACAGCCGCTTCCCCACCATTCAAACACTACTACATTATTCAGGCAATTTTACCCATAATTACCCACTTTTCATATTCAATGGTAACTGTAGGAAAAATTTAATGTGAAATACGTGCGCAAAGTTCGTTTGCTGCACTCAAGAAACCATTCCGCCCTCGCCTACGGCTCGGGCGTAAACGTTTCTTTCGATGCAGCAAACTGTCACTTTGCGCACTAGTTGCACAAATAACTATTTCCTACAGATACCCTGAAAAGTGACCATTTGTGCACTGATTGCAGGCTGCAAAGAATCACTTTTCCGCACTAGTGCGCAAAGTGAGTACTTTGCGTACTCCAGATTTGCATCATGACAACGCAAAATAGTTAGTAGGTTATATGGAGCACCAGTGCAGCAAAATCAAAATTAAGTTGGTAACAGTGACTGCTGTGGCTGCTATAGTGAGCAGAGGTGCAACGAAGCACAACGCGCTAATTATTACTATTATATATTATAACCAACGACAGCACAGTGCCACCACAGCACACACCACACAGCCGCCTCACCATTCAAACACTACTACATTATTCAGGCAATTTTACCCATAATTACCCACTTTTCATATTCAATGGTAACTGTAGGAAAAATTTAATGTGAAATACGTGCGCAAAGTTCGTTTGCTGCACTCAAGAAACCATTCCGCCCTCGCCTACGGCTCGGGCGTAAACGTTTCTTTCGATGCAGCAAACTGTCACTTTGCGCACTAGTTGCACAAATAACTATTCTGCCACACTGCATAGAAAGCAGCTGTTTTCCAGTTTTCCAGTCCCTACGTAGATCTGAAAGACATTGTTTGCAGACGACTCTCGTCTGATGTCAGAACAGGTTTCTTTCCGGCCTAGGCCGGAAAGAGTACCCTTTCCAGCCACTAACATGGAACTAAGAAAGGTGATCAAAAAACAGCTGATCAAAAAACTTTTCATTATTTGTGTTCATTATTCAATAATTAAAACATTTATAATAATATCATCTTATTGTCATTTGAAAGAATAAAAAAGTATAAACTCAACCTCCCACATAATTGAATATAATATTTTAGGTTATTTAGACAAATCAGAATAAAAAATGAAAATACTTGGACAATTTCCTGATATTTAGATTACGGTACCTCAGATTTGCAAGAGCTATCACCTTCCACTTCTGCTTTCGGAAGTGCTTAGTAAACAACTATTCTCATATATAATTATATATTGTTTATTTTTGTGTGTGGCAAAAAATAGCGTTCGCACCACGGGCAAAAATGTTTTTTCGGCTCTCAATCTTTTCTAGTCCTCGGCCTACGGCCTCGGACTTGAAAACCGATTTCGAGCCGGGAAAGTCTCATTTTCTGCTCTTCTGCTCTAGATGCGAAATATAGGTACTATTTCAATGGCTAAATAATAAATTTAATAGGACTATTTCAAATGGATCTATATCCATCCTCAGTTAAATAAGAATCTATACCGTATCGTATGTAAAATTCCAAGTTAATAAGTCCAGTAGTTCAGACGTGGTGATGCTTCATTCTTGAGTTTCCTATCCCGTATATGTTTAAGACAACTTTTTCCTTTATTATATTATAGAAGTTAAATTCTATATTATCATCATTTGGACTTATATATAAATTTAATAGAAAGGATACTCACCTCTGATTTCTTTCATGCTGTGAGGATAGGTACCTCCATACTCTTTGGGCAGAGCTTCCTCTCCAATCTGCTCCACCAGAGACTGGTAGCTGCTGTGTATTTTTATCTGGAGAATTTGAAACATTGAGAAATCGATCAATAATAATTATTATTATAATGATTTGTTTTGGAAAACTCTTGCTTCAAATTTCATTCTTCTCCTATTATATCTGTTGTGATATTTATAATGATCTCCTTCATTTATAAATTCATTCTTCATTGTTCCCATTTATATTTAAGTTGGCTTTTCATACATCACTATAGTGAGGTCCACGTTATAATGGCAGTGTTTGATTAGCAGTGGTATTGCTATCCTTGTCTATCATTCAACAAAGCGGATAGCGCTATCTCTTCTCGCTTTGCTCTGTTGCCAGATCGATATTTATTAATAATCAATTAACAAAATATTCCATTTTAATTATAAAAATATAATTTCTTGCTTAGTAAAATTATAATTAATTATTTTAAACGAGAATGAATAGTTAATATAGGCTATACATCAATACAATAAACCTGTAGGCAGCTACCGTTTATAGAAGGCATTGCCAAGAGAGAGGATCGGCAACGTTGTTTTACTATCTTTCTCCACTGCCATTATAACGTGAAACTCACTCTAGGGCTTTGCTCTATCTCTATCAAGTGATTTAATGTGAAAATTGTTTAGATAAATAAAATCGGAAATGTTTGCCCGGACATTGAAACTTTAAACTTGAATTTTAAAAAAACTTTTGAAGTGAAAATGCACTTACTTTTGTAGTGACGATCGTTTCGACCTGTTGTTGGTCATCATCAGACTGTGGGAATTTACTCAGATGACAAGCCTATGTGTATATTTCATTTTAATTATGAAATTATTGAAAAATATTCATTTTAATTATGAAATTATTGAAAAATATAATCTCTTGCTTTATAAATATAATCTAGACACATAGCCTTGTCATCTGAGTAAATTCCCACAGTCTGATGATGACCAACAACAGGTCGAAACGATCGTCACTACAAAAGTAAGTGCATTTTCACTTCAAAAGTTTTTTAAAACTCCAGTTTAATTTTAACAGTGGAAAAGTATGGATATGCAACAGAGTAATTGAGACTTTGTTCAAGCATTAAGATCCCTTATTTGTAAGAACTATGATTTTATTAAAAATAAGAATAAACTAGTGAATAGGTGGATAAATTTGTCAAATGCTGAACTTTCTTATTCAGGGCTACTAATATTTACATGAAAATATAGAATCGAAGTACCCTTTTCAAAATTTATTCTCATGTTTCAACTTATTCAAGGCCCTTTTCACTTGAATTTTATCCTAGCATATATTTTATAACATTCAATGATGCTATATTGAGTGTGAATAATATTTTATTATTGCAATGCAATAATATGTTTTCTATTATTCAGTATATTGTTACTACAACTGTACAATATTTATAGTAGTGCTAAAAGCATAATATGAATAACAACTATTTTCATATTCCTCTATAATATTCAATGTATGGGTGGTTATTAATAATAATAATAATAATAATAATAATAATTTGCTTTTATTGTACAGAACAGATACATAAATAAATTGAAAATAAATACAAATGCAAGCTAATAACCCTTGGTCATTGACCGTCAGGGTGAGTTGAGTTCATTGTCTTTCAACAAATTAATCAGAAATAATATTTATATATTTACAAATCTCAAAGTGTATAACAGAGTGTTTACCAAAAGTCTTTCAGAGGCTGCAGACTGAGTACTAGTAATTGAATTCTGTTATCAAAAAATGTCTATATTTCCATGCCTCTGCACAGTACTCACTCACTTTGCACCAGTTTACTCCATTCAAAAGGATTTTCACTTCCTGCCACCTAAGATGAGATTTGCCTAGATGCTTTTTCCTGTAGCTGCTAAGAATTGGGCACCGACCGATGAAATGAGCAATATCCTCGTCCTCTTTCAAATTGCACAATGAACAAAGTTTGTTGACGTGTGTGAAGGAATATTTGTTCAAATAAATGAGTTCCATCCTAGCCTTGAAGAACCACTTGATCAGTCTGAAGTCACAGTCCTCCATGATATACTCATTCCAATGATTGAGCTGGCTTCTGCAAGAGTAACGTTGACTTGATACCACTTGCTGTACCTGCTGATCTCTCAGCTTTCCTGCTATGGATGCTAACAACCAGTCTGTATTCTGTGATCCATCTTTGATGTCATCCAAAGTGATGCCGAATGATTCCTCCAGTTTCTGCCAATCCTTATACATGAACAATCTCTTCTGAATCATCCCCTCCATTAGACGTTTTGGATATCTATCCTCTGTGAGTTTCAAACATCTTCTAACAAAACCAAAGTGTAGCTTCAGGGTATGCAGAAAGATTGGCTGCAGTCCAGTCTCCAGAAGCATGGCTAGATTGGGAGAATATGTTGGCAGACCAAAAACTTTTCTGATGAAAACCCGTTGTATACTCTCAACCAGATCAAACATTCTGCTCCCCCACACCTGAGCACCATAGCACACTATGGATCTCACAACAGCCTCAAAAACTTTCAACTTTGCTTCAAATGCAATTGAATTATTCAATAGCAGGTTATTAAACAGACTCAATGCCATTTTTGCCAAGGCCAATCTCTCCTTGAAATGCTCCGTCATTGAAAGTCTTGATGTCAGCTTTATTCCAAGATATTTGTAGGAATTGACAACCTCAATCGAATTTCCTCTGTACCACCATTTCTCATGCCTGCCTTGTTTCCCACCATTTCTAAAAACCACTATCTTGGATTTATCAAGATTTACCAGGAGATTCCACTTTGAGCAATATTCCTCCGTATGGGTGGTTATTATTAGGCTATTAAACAAAAATCTGGTGTGGCGCACTCACACTACTTTCCTTGCAGTTATGAAAATGGATCACCTAACGCTAGTGTTCTCGCGCATAAGAGTCTACTATTCAAAGATCTGAGCCAGCTGGTGACAGGACAATAACGCTGGAGACACACGAGGTCTGCTATCCATTCATAGTGAATGGTTTAATAGAATCAACAGTTGCCAACAGTTTGCAATTGAATAATCACATTTTCTCGAATTTCGAGCTTATTTTCAATTTTAGGTGAAAATGTTACTGAACATTAATTGTAGAGATTTTCATGTGGAATCTTTTTCACTTTTTTTTTGTTTAAATTGTATCTGAAGCCTGATAATTGGGAATTTAAAATCAAACTTTGCATATATGGGGCGGAGCTCCTGGAATTTTTACAGATATGTGACTTGTGGCAGTTGATAGAGCTTATCAATGACTATTTTAGGTATACATTTGATCAAAATCTTTGGAGCCGTTTTCGAGAAAATCGCGAAAAACCCTGTTTTTGACAACATTTTCGACATTTTAGCCGCCATCTTGAATTGCATTAGATCGAAATTGTTCGTGTCGGATCCTTATATTGTAAGGACCTTAAGTTCCAAATTTCAAGTCATTCCGCTATTTGGGAGATGAGATATCGTGTACACAGACGCACATACACTCATACACACACACACACACCACACACACACACACACAAACACCCCCCCCCCCCACACACACACACACACACACACACACACACACACACACACACACACATACAGACCAATACCCAACAAAAACCACTTTTTTGGACTCAGGGAACCTTGAAACGTATAGAAATTTAGGTACTTTAATTTTTTTCGGAAAGCAATACTTTCCTTACCTGTGGTAATAGGGCAAGGAAAGTAAAAATCAAAATTAAATGCTGTGAATCATTTCTCATTAATTTCCATCAAAGGGTGATAATTGGATTCTAAGAGATCCTAGAAAGTATGGAGAGTAAGGCTCAACTCACACTTACGCGACTCAGGTCGAGAAGAGACTCGACTCTAGTCTCCTCTCGACGCAGCATGTGTTTTCGAATGGTGACGTCACGGATACTAGAATCGACTGATCTGAGTGTCACCATTTGGAAACACATACTCTCGACTAGAGTCGAGTCCCTTCTCGACCTGAGTCGCGTAAGTGTGAGTTGAGCCTAAGGTCTTCTTAGAGGAATCTTCATATAAGAATATGGAAGCATAATAACCATTTCAAAGAAGTAACTTATACAAATAACTGTGAAAATAAAATAATAATTTTACTCACTCTCTCCCTCAATTTCTCTTTGAGGAACATTTTCGCTACATTTAGCATGGCAATAGTGATCGAAGTAGCGTTTAGTACATGAATCCCACTGATCCTCATAGGGTAGGCTTGCTGAAAATAATATTAAAACATTATTTTCTCAATTCAAAAGACAAATTTGAAAAATGTAAATGCTTTATAATGTGAATAAATCGAATCTAAAGGTTCAAAAGTTCACTACATATTTTGACAAATGTCCTAAAAATCAGGTCTTTGTTTAGTACGGTATTTGATTGCCTTATCTATGAGATTATTGAATATAAATGAAAAAAAACCACTCATATAATTCTGTTTTCCAACATCGAAAATTAGACTTGCAGTATTTTTCAATCTTATGAATTTCAAAAATAATTGGGCCTATCAAATTGAATAAGGGTAACTTGACGTAATACGCACTAAATTCCCACTTCGAAATTCATCAAATTAATCTAATTGGACACAAATATTGAACAGCAAATACTAGACTTTTGAATATTTACTTTCATAGATTTCAAAAATATAATAAGTGTCAAACTTGAGGTAATACCATAGAGAAACAATAGCATGGGTAGATATCCCATGGTATAGGGCGTTATGTCGCAACTTTTACTGTTATCTCAAGCCGATAGTTCATGTAATTCTTTCCCGTGAAGCTGTGTGACACTGGTAGTCTCTCATATTGTGCCGTTCATACACTCTCACCCCAACAAAACAGTAAAATTCGACAATAATCAACAGAAATCGTCTTGAGATAACAGTAAAAGTTGCGACATAAACGCCCTATACCATGGGATATCTACTTACGCTATTCTTTCTCTATGGTAATACCTACTGAATTCCACTTTCAAATCCTTCAAAAAAGTTCTTTATTTCAACACAGATAGTGAAGAGCTCTAGACTGGACTTTTATATGTTTTACTTTCATAAATATTTCAAAAATAGTTTAGTGTTAAGCATGAAGATTAACTTGAAGTCTAATACGCACTGATTTCCACTCCAAGTTAATCTATTTTGTACACAAAATACTCAACAGTAAAAACAGGACAGTAACTTAAATAATATTAGGACTTTAATATTTTTCACTTCCACAAATTTCAAAAATAAGTTAGTGTCAAGCATAAAGATGATTCACTCTTGAGGTTAATGCGCACTGAATTCCACTCCAAAATCCTTTAAATCAGGCTGGTTCCCCACACGACAGTGACAGTGAAAAGTGAAATTATAATTCCCTAAAGTTCTAATGGAATCATTCATACTAGCTCGGCCGGGCTAGATGTGAAAAGTCCAATCAAAACTCAGGAGAATTATTATATTTTCACAGTTTACAATCACTTTTGTATGAAAATCCAGCTTTAATCTATTCGAACTGAAATCTGAGTGACTCAGCAGAGCTCATTGTAATCCCAGAGAAGATTGGAGTCCGAGAAACTAATTTCTGCACGAATCCGTTCTTTCAAAACAATTATTGAAGCGTAGCAAGGGTGGAGATTAGTTTTGATATAGTGAGGTCCACGTTATAATGGCAGTAGCTGATCAACATTGGTGTTGCTATCCTTGTTTATCATTCGATGAAGCAGATAGTGCTATCCTCATCCTCTGCGACGTTGCAACATAGTTTTTAAACAATGTAGAATTAACAGAATATTTGATTTCAATTATGAGAATATATTATTCATTGAAAATGAGTCATTGGAAAATATATATTCTTGACAAATGATATACAATAATGATTATTCTAAACAAGATTGAACAGTTAATATTATATCTTATAAGGTGCGTACAGATATACGCGCCGCGTACATGAGCAATTCAGCTGACTATATCAGTATTTTTATAGAAACGGAATAAGATATAGATATAAAAAACTTGGCATCACCTGATTAAAAGTGAATTGCTCGTATAAGTGAAGGTGTGTATATCTGTACGCACCTTAAGATAATGGTGCAGGTTGAGCTAGCATTGTTCAACGGCATCATTCTCATAAAAATATTATTATTCAATTATTGAATCATTATTCCACTAAGGCATGTACGGTATTATATTATTAATTACATTAATTATTACATTTCATTTATCCAAGTTTTTGGCTTTCTGGGCTGTTTCAATTTATTTGTTTTTCTGTTTTTTTTATCTCATGCGCTACAGGCAGTAGTTTCAGTAATATTTTAGCAATCTTAATTACCTAGTAAGACACACAGCTTTTTATTTTCACTTTTTTTTATACCTACTAGTTTATTTTTATTATTATTATTATTTATTATTCAAGTTGATAATGTTGAATGAAAAAGACTAAGAAATTGTCAAAAAACCACTGATTTATTGATAATTAGAAAGACCGGTTTCGGTTATTACACCATTGTCAATCTCTGATAAACTTTGTGTAGATTATCAGAGATTGACAATGGTGTAATAACCGAAACCGGTCTTTCTAATTATCAATAAATCAGTGGTTTTTTGACAATTTCTTAGTCTTTTTCATTCAATATGAATAATTACCACAATATCAACTTCTCAACTACACAAAAAGCAAGTTGATAATGTTTTTACCTTGTTAATTATACTCCGATTATCTGATCACAGGTAATTATACGTGATCAGTATAATTTCCAAGATACTATTTAATTTCTACTTTTGTAATAATTTGTGATTTGAGGAGGAAATAAATTTATCTATTCATTTTATAGCGGTATCAGTTATCCTCTATGAAAGCCACTGCCTTTTATTTAACAATGTAAAAATATAATTAATCAACAAAATATTTAATCTCAACTATTAAAACTCATCACTTAAAAATTTATTTCCTTGACGAATCAAACATAGAATTATTGATTATTTTAAACAAAGGATGAACAGTCATCAGCTATCCTCTATAGAAGGTAGTGGCAAGGCAGAGAATCGGCAACGCTTTTCTCCTATCTTTCTCCACTGCCATTATAACGTGGACCTCTATATAGAGATGACGTCACTGTCAAGAATCAATCAGCGGTTAGCTCTGTTGGAGAAGAGATTGCTTTCAGGTCAGTCTGATGGATTAGACCTGAATTATCAGACCTGGATTAAGGTTTCCTTACAGCAGCAAATCTCAAGATATTGGACTTAAAGCGGTGAACTGCAAGATATTGGACTTTTATAGCAATGAATTGTGAGATATCCGAAAGTAGGGATGGGAGCTTCAATAGCAGATGGTATTGTCTTCATCTTTTGTATAAAGATGGGATAAGCTGAGGAGAATGCTTTGTTGAAGAGAGAAGGAATCTTCTGTTAAAGTGAGATGAAAGTATCATTGTTATATAAAGTTTGAATACTTATTGTTAAGCAGAAATATTATTCGTTTTGTTATGAACAGGAAAAAATCTATTCTATCCTATGATGAACCGGAGGAGAAATGTTGTGAATTATTACATGATTAGCTATTGCCAAATAAGATTATTGACCGAGCGAAGTGAGGTCTAAGATTCAAGTCGACGGTTTGGCAATTCTCTTAATGCTTAAATGTTTAAATGATTATATGTTTGTATGTTGCGCATTATTTACGGCGAAACGCGGTAATAGATTTTCATGAAATTTGACAGGTATGTTCCTTTTTTAATTGCGCGTCGACGTATATACAAGGTTTTTGGAAATTTTGCATTTAAAGGATAATATAAAAGGAAAAAGGAGCCTCCTTCAGACGCCAATATTAGAGTAAAAATCAGACTATAGAATTATTCATCATAAATCATCTGACAAGTGATTACACAGATGTGTGGAGAAGCCAGTCTATTGCTGTATTTCCATAAGGTCTATAGCTTCAATCACGGTATTTAGATGAAAATCTATAAATGAAAATCTTAGATGAAAATCTTCTTTTAAATATACCGTGGCTTCAATCTACTTGTGGATGAGAATACTGCGTGAGGTCTACTGTTCACAGAAGTACTAGTTATAATATTATTATTAAACGAAAATCCAAATTAAATGCTGTAAATCACCCCGAAGACTTCTGCTACTGCAAATATTGACAACAGGGTGAACAGCTAGATGGAAATTCGATGAGCCCTACTATTAAAAAATTATTTGTCAGCGCGGAAATGAATAATTAATTATTTATTAATAACAAATAATTTTTGAATAGTAGCGCTCATCGAATGTCCATCTAGCTGTTTACCCTGTTGTCAATATTTGCAGTAGCAGAAGTCTTCGGGGTGATTTACAGCATTTAATTTGGATTTTCGTTTAATAAAAATTATTAGGTAATTCATTAGCATTTGAATAATTGCGATATCTCAGTAATTTCCATCTGAAGATTATTATATAATATTGTAAACTAAGATTTAAAAATAGTTTAGCTGTGATTGAATTTGGTACCTTCTCATCACTTTCCCTGATATCGTACCGTTTTCACACTCTCGAGGTTTGAGGTACATGGACAACTATAGTGTGAAAACCTTTCAAAAATTTCTGAAATATTTTTTTGTGTAGTTGAGAAGATGATATTGTGTTAATTATTCATATAAAATAAAAAGACTAAGAAATTGTCAAAAACCACAGATTTATTGATAGTTAGAAAGACTGGTTTCTGTTGTTACACCATTGTCAATCTCTGATAAACTGAGTTCATGAGTGCCATCAGAGATTGACAATAATGGTGTAACAACCGAAACCGGTATTTCTAACTATCAATAAATCTGTGGTTTTTGACAATTTCTTAGTCTTTTTAATTAATATGAATAATTACCAATAATTAATTGAATAATTATTGATAGTTAGAACGACTGGTTTCTGTTGTTACACCATTGTCAAACTCTGATAAACTGAGTTCATGAGTGCCATCAGAGATTGACAATAATGGTGTAACAACCAAAACCGGTATTTCTAACTATCAATAAATCTGTGGTTATTGACAATTTCTTAGTCTTTTTATTTGATATTCTAAAATGTGTTACCCCATTATTAGAGTAATTCTTGCTTACCATATAGCAATAAATGAAATTCTTGAACGCCTGCAATGGTATGCTGGTGGTATGCTCCACACTGACACCCTGTGAGTCATATACTATATGCACGCCATCATTGGTGTCACGCCTTACCAGCAGATCTGATAACATAAGGCTGGCCATACCGGTTTCAAGCGGTTTATACCGACTGGCCGGCATACCATATACCGTAAATATTACCACTCGTTCCTGGGTTTTGGTAAGGCGAGGTAGGTAGGTGTATACACTGGAAAGAGATTGATTGATTGATTGAGTACTTTATTTATGTAGATTACAATATATACTGGCTTATACACTTATATACAATAGCTTACAATACAGCAAAATTATAGATGAATTTACATAATATAGACTAAGAAAATAATTATTGAACTGTATATGATATGAAAAAGCAGTTTGTAATATAATAACTATAGATAATAATCATATTGTTATGCATCTACATAAATTGGCGGAGCTTTGGACATATCAATGTCCATTCTTTGGGAAGAATATTAAAAATATCCTCCCCACTAACTCTCTACCAAAAGCGAGAGAGAGAGAGAGAGAGGGAGAGAGAGAGAGAGAGAGAGAGAAAGTTAGAAATTTTCAACTTTTGGAGTAAATAGTTCAGGGTGAAATGAATAAACAGTCAGTTCAACATTATATTTTAAAATTATTTACACTATGAGCAGATATATTGTTGAATTTCTCAATAATCTATACAAATTTGGGAAAGGAACAGTTTTGGGCTTTAAGCCTGTTTTCTTTCCCAATCATTCATAGTTGAGAATTATATTTTATATACGGTATCTATGTATAAATAAATTAATCTCATACTAAGGTAGAATAAAAACGATATTGTCAGTTCCACATAATTTGTTTGAGCCAAACTTAAGTTTCAATACATATTCAGTGGTCTTTTCTGGTTAGAAATTTTTGGTTTTATTTCACCTCAATCCACATAATTTTCCAAAATTTCATTGTCAAATTTCAATTTTCATCCTGATAAGGAGAAAATCCACAATAGATCAGTGTAAATTTCAAGTAAATAGTTTGTAGAGGATAGAATAGTAGGCATATATAGAGTTACAGATAGAAATTAATGAGGTATTGGCTTTATTAAAATGCTAATTAATAAATAATTATTGTTAAACGAGAATTAAGAGTTAAATGCTGTAAACCACCCCAAAGAAATTTTCTACTGCAAATATTGACAACAGAATTAACAGCTATATAGAAATTCGATGAGGGCTACAATCCAAAATAGGTACAATAGTATTCTTCATTCATTTATATTTTGCAAATTTATCTATTCATTTATTTATTAGAGCAAACAATACAATCATCGGAGAAGAAAAAACAGCCTTTTGCTCAAAACTTCTTCAAATTCCTAATTTTGTCTTAAATTGTCCAAATATTAAGTAGGTTTTATGTCCATTCCAATTTATACACCAAATCATCAATCTAAATATACAAATCAGAATAAAACAAACAATTTCAAAGTTAGATAGATTGATAATAAAACTTCCGTAAAACATGAAACAAACTACAAAATCACCAACTAATTCTATAAAAACTCAAAAATTTTAAGCTCAAAAATATCACTTTTTGGGGTTAATATATATATATATTTTTTTTTTGTGTAGTTGAGAAGTTGATTAGTTGAGACAATTTCTTAGTCTTCTTCATTCAATGTTAATATATTTAAAAAAATATTTTAAAATATCTGCTGAGAGAATGCTGAGGCTTCTATAAATGGTTGTTGTGGCATTTAATCAAGATTAAAATTGAAGAGAATTTTGTGCAACCACGTGTAAAAGAATTCATTTAATTAGGTTGATCAATCAGGAAATTTGAATAAGATAGGATATGGTACTTCACATTCATATGGTTATGAAAATCTTCAACTTCAGACAATAATATCAATGAAAATAAATAATGAAGAACTAATTAATAAAACCAGAGACTTCAACTATATGATCAAGAAAATCTCCAAATCTGGGAAATATCATCAAAATAGCGAAGTTAATCCAATCAAACAAGAATCTATCGAGAGAATATTTTAATGAAATAGAATGCTTTACATGTGATCAATGAAGATATTCCATAATGTGTAGGTTGTTTATGCTCCAAATTTCAAGCCGATTTTTACTTTCCTTGCCCTATTACCATAGGTAAGGAAAGTATTGCTTTCCGAAAAAAATTAAGGTACCCCAATTTCTAAACTTCTATACGTTTCAAGGTCCCCTGAGTCCAAAAAAGTGGTTTTTGGGTATTGGTGTGTGTGTGTGTGTGTGTGTGTGTGTGTGTGGTGTGTGTGTGTGTGTGTGTGGTGTGTGTGTGTGTGTGTGTGTGTGTGTGTATGAGTGTATGTGCGTCTGTGTACACGATATCTCATCTCCCAATTAACGGAATGACTTGAAATTTGGAACTTAAGGTCCTTACGATATTATCCGACACGAACAATTTCGATCTGATGCAATTCAAAATGGCGGCTAAAATGACGAAAATGTTGTCAAAAATAGGGTTTTTCGCGATTTTCTCGAAAACGGCTCTAACGATATTGATTAAAGTTATACCTGAAATAGTCATCGATAAGCTCTATCAACTGCTACAAGTCCCATATCTGTAAAAATTTCAGGAGCTTCGCCCCATCAATGCAGATAGATTCTCAATTATCAGGCTTCAGATACAATTGAAACGAAAAATATCAAGTGGAGTAGATTGAGCATGAAAATCTCTACAATTAATGTTCAGTAACATTTTCACCTAAAATTGAAAATAAGCTTTAAATTCGAGTAAATGTGATTATTCAATTGCAAATTATTGTTGATTCTATTAAATCATTCACTATGAAGAGATAGCAGACCTCATGTGTGTCTCCAGCGTTATTGCCCTGTCACCAGCTGGCTCAAATCTTTGAATAGTAGACTTGAGATGCGCGGGAACACTAGCGTCAGGTGATAAATTTTCATAACGGCAAGGAAAGTTGTGTGAGTGCGCCACATCAGATTTTTTGTTAAGTGAAGCCGACTACTGTCTACCATTACTGTCCTGGCCAGTATGAGAGACTACCATAGCTTCACCAAAAACAACTATTTTAAATGTCATTCTATTCTATTATGAATTGGACAGATTGCAGTGAGGAACCACTAGTTTTAGCCCAGAAGGTTCCAATTATAATTTCCACAACAAGTCCAATTCAATTTTTACAAGTCCAAATGTAGTGATGTTAAGCTGCGTACACATATTCGCGCTTCCAACCCGCACTGAGCACGCTCCTCCCTCGTACCGCCCTCGTACCACCATCGAACCACAGTCACGCCCACGCACCCATCATGAACGTTACGGAAGATGTTAGATCTTCTCGCGTTCCCTGGTCGAACTACTGTTGCTCCCCGGTCGATCATCAATCGTTCTGCTGGAGTGACGTTCGGTTGCGGAGCAGAGCGAAAGTCTGTACGCACCTTTATGTGTCACTGTCACATAATTCAATTACACTCTAATTTACTACATTTACCTACAAGAGATAATATTCAATAGAAGACTTATTTTGAGAGATCATTGTTAACATTTTTGTTAATCACCAATATAGTACGACTATAACTACTACGACAATCTGCTTGAGTTAACAGTAAAATTTGGAACATAAACTCCCCATAGCATGGAATATTATCTTCTCATGCTATCTTTTCTCTACGGTGAGATCCTCAACTTTGGGGAATATCATCAAAATAGTTCATTCAATCAAGAATTGATGGAGAAATGATGTGTATTAAATAGAATACTTTACATGTGATCAAGGAAGTCATCAACCGCTGGGTCCCTGTCTTTGAAGAACTCTGGTATTGTCACTCGCACGGTGTAGTAATTCTCCAGCTTTGTCTTGGCCACCTCCAGGCTGTTCTTACAGTTGAACAGGAACGACTCTAGTAGACTGTCATCTGCTCAAATTGGATTAGAAGTTGGATTAAATTAGATTGAAATCAGACCTCAGACCAAAATTAACATATTCTTTATTGATAGGCTACAAACAATAAGTACACCATCAAAATGATAGGGAGAGAAAAATAAGGTAACCTTGTGCTATATTCCTCTCCCAAATTTAGATAAGGTTACACGTAGTCCGAAATAGGTTAAGTCTTGTAGTTGTTCACTTCACAAAATGATCAGTCCTTGATTATTTTTACTACGTGGATTTTTTAATTTAGATGCTTCAAAACCAAACTTAAAAGAAATATTTAGAATATATTCATATAAAATAGAATTAAAAGTTGAAAATTATAGATTACTACCTATACCTTTGAAATGAAATTAGATCTCAGACTAATATCATAGAGGAAAGATTGAAGACTATGAAAGGTAGAAGAGAAGATTGAAGAAAAAATTAAAGACTAAATTTTAGAAAAGTGAAACCATAACCCTATTTCGGACTTTTAAAATATTATCTAAATTTGGGAGAGGAATAGTACAAGGAATATCCTTGGTTTTTCTCTCCCAATCAGTGCTACTTTGTAAAAATTATGAATGAATAAATAAATACAGACTCAATATAGACACATACACTAAAGAAAAGATAAATTGTTTTGGAAGTTAAATTAAATTGACTTGAAATCAGATCTCAGACTAAAATCAGGTATCATAATAAATATTCTCAAATCAGAGGTAAGCTACTATAGTGTGGTCCACGTTATAATGGCAGAGGAGAAAGATAAAAGTACAACGTTACCGATTCTCAGTCTTGTCAATGCCTTCTATAGACGGTAGCTGATACAGGTTTATCGATTTAATATTAATTGTTCATTCTCGTTTCAATCAATCAATTATATTTTATTAAGCAATAAATTATTATATTTTTCAATAATTTAATAATTAAGATGAAATAATTATTTTCTTAATTAATTATCAATTCTACATTATTGTTTAAAGACGATCTGGCAACAGAGCAAAGCGACCTCAGTATAGGTGTTTACTTTAGTCGGGCTCTACCATATTCTCATAATTAGAAATAATTATTTTTGGAACAAAGTTATTTTACGCTCTACTGAAAAATATATTGAAGTTGCTTTCCATGACGAAACACTATAAATCATAACTTTGTTGAAGTTCTGACACTGTGTTACTTGTAAATATTTAAAAAAACACTTACTTTTGTTGGAGTATTGAGCCTGAGGCTGATGAAGCTCCTCTTCAGGATTGAAATACATTCCTCAATACTCCAACAAAAGTAAGTGTTTTTTAGATATTTACAAGTTACACAGTGTCAGAACTTCAACAAAGAAAAATATATAATGAATATCCAATTTAATTTCATTTGACAATAATTGAAAATGGCATAAGTGCTCGAGACTAGTTGTATTTATGTAAAAAAGTTTAAAAAGGGTGCTATAGTGAGGTCCACGTTATAATGGCAGTGTTTGATTAGCAATGGTACTGCTATCCTTGTCTATCATTCAACAAAGCGGAAAGCGCTATTTCTTTCACGCTTTGCTCTGTAGCCAGATCGTCTTTTAACAATGTAAAATGAATAATTAATCAACAAAATATTTTATCTTAATTCATTATAAAATAATTGAAAAATATAATTGATTATTCTAAACGAGAAGGAACAGTTAATAGGTATCACATTGATAAACCAGTATCAGCTACCGTCTATAGAAGACATTGACAAGACAGAGGATCGGCAACGTTGTTCTGCTATCTTTATCCACTGCCATTATAACGTGGACCTCACTATAGTAATTTGTATGTTTATTCTCTGCTATCTATTATTTTGTTCCAATTTATTTTTTGCTTCTTCTTTCAGCAGTGAAGTGATTGAGTTTATTGAAAAACACTTATTTTTTAAGACTTTTATTATTCAATATTTATCTCTCATATTTATTAAATTTTATTGTCATTTCTTGCTTCAATTTTTTCTGTTATCTCTGCATATTTTGTATTGTATTGCTTGCTAACGACGTGGTTAAGTGGTAGAGTGGACATTATTGTCCAAACTTCGCCACGTCAAGAAAATAAACAAGTCATTCTATTCTATTCTATATTCTATACTAGCCGTCAGGCTCGCTTCGCTCGCCATATCCGTCTAGCCAGGGGGCTCCGCCCCCTGGACCCCCGACTGGATCGTTCAAGAATGAGATCTGCATTTTTCATTTGAGCATTTTTATCATATGTTAGGACAATAATAGTAATATAATATTCCCAGGATTGAAGTAGCAGTGCCCAATCAATTTTTCCGCGATAAATGCATTTAAATCTTCAACTTGGTCCCAACCTAACAAAGTCAACTCAACTTAATGCCAACCTGACAAAATTATTAATTTAGTTGCCAGTTAACAACTGTTTCGAAGAGGTACTCTATCTAGATTATAGTTCTATAGTAACATATGATATGGAAATTTCAATTATAATTAAGAGATTGGGAGAAGAAGAATATACATGCTAAAAGACGAACTTTAAACCCTTAAAAATAACCCTTAGAGTTAAAATATTGCCAAAAGATTTCTTAGTGCGCCTCTAAAGGGCCTACTGAACATACCTACCAAATTTGAACGTTTTTGGTCCGGTAGATTTTTAGTTATTCGAGTGAGTGAGTGAGTGAGTGAGTGAGTGAGTGCCATTTCGCTTTTATATATATAGATTCTATTCTGTTGGTTTGTTCGTGTAAGAGCTGAGAAAACCCAGAAAAATGCTGGCAAAACAGATTTTAGGTGCATCAGTGGAAATCAAACTTGATAATAGTTTTGGAAACAAATTTGAAGCGTCAACTTCTCCGTTAAACTCGTTACAGAAATTCCCAAAGTCCTCGTTGCAAGTTGATGAGTATTTTACTGATAGATGATTGAGAAGAGCTAAGTAAATAGCTTGTCAACAAATTTGAAAGCAAGTTGAAGATTTTGTCCTGTACCAGTTTAAAGATTTCTAATTTGTTGCTTTAACTCATTAAGTGAATCCTTACCTAAAAGGATCTTCCTATTTCAGTATCTTCTTATTCTCCTATAGTCATCCATTTCATCCTTCTCCTTCTTCTTCTCCTTCTCCACCTTCTGCTCCTTTAATTCCTTCTCCTCTTCCAACAACTTCTCATTTTGTCCTTCTCTACGAATTTCTAATTTGTTGCTCAAGCTTACAAGTTCCTCCTCATCATTATCCTCCTTTCCCTTCATCATCATCTTCTTCTCCTTCTTCTTCTTCTTCTTCTCCTCCTCCTTCTTCTTCTTCTTCTTCTTCTTCTTCTTCTTCTCCTCCTCCTCCTCCTCCTTCTCCTTCTTCTTCTTCTTTTTATCCTCCTTCCATTTTTCCTTCATTGAAGAAATTTTCTCTTGGAGAATGGTTTCTCAATACCGTACTCAAAACTGTACTGAAGCTTATACAGTAATTCACTTACACATCTTAGTGAAAAAGTTGAGAATGTGATAACTCTGAAACTTCCATATAAGCTCCAACTAGAATACAATAATTGATAATCTATACTATAATAAAGGAAAGAACTGGCTTATGAGCGTACGGGATAGGAGAATTGTGTTTGAAGCCTCATCACGTCTCAACTACTGGACTGAAATTTTGATTGAAATGTTGCATAATAGATTCTTAATATTAACCGAGGATGGTTAAAGGCCTATTTAAAGTTCTCCAAGATTTAATTACCGGTACGTCAAGTTTTCAGTTTGACAAGTTTTAAAATGGACCCTTGCGGAGCACGGGTTTCTTGCTATTAGTTTTCAAATAAATCTCTTCTCATGACACATTTTGAAATTTGTTTTATAGTTTTTTGGTAGTCATTTGTATGGGCTCAAGATATTTCTTCCAAGATAATTCTATATAAAACTATATGTTCAAAAATGAATCAATGAGTTTTATAAATCAATAATCATGACTAGAATAAAAAATTCAAATTGTGTATGTTAAAATTAATAATCATAAGAAGAATAATGGTATAAGAAGAATGGTATAGAACTAAAATGGTTTGAATCATATCTCATAGGTAGAAACCAGTGTGTTGAGCTTACCAAGGTGGATATGGGAATGGAATAGTAAAAATTAAATCTCAAAAACTGGAGGTCCAGGCTGGAGTACCTCAAGGCTCAATTCTGGGTCCCTCACTGTTTCTGTTGTATGTGAACCAATTACCAAAAGAGTTAAAAGATCACAGAGCTCTGTTGTTTGCTGATGACACATCGCTTATCTTTAACAATTATTTATTAGATAGTCTAGAAATAAATGCTTTTACTGGAGTACAGTCAATTGTCCAATTCTTGAAGCAAAGGCAATTAACAATAAATAGTAAGAAATTCAAAAGTAAATATAATTCAGTAGAGGATAGAGAAATAAATGTGTTTGTAGAGGAAAATGAATTAGACCAAGAAGAGAAAGTAGCATTCTTGGGAATTTTATTGGACAGGAAATTAACATGGCATCCTTACATTGAGAGGATATGTAATAAGATATCATCTGGGGTATTTGTCCTGCGGCAGCTTGCTAGGCTGAATGATAAAAAACTACTGTTAACTGCTTACCATGGACTTATACTATCTCATATTAGGTATGCTATTTTAGTATGGGGTAATCATCTCAACAAAATATGGACAGAGTGTTTAAGATTCAAAGAAGGCACTCAGATGTATAGAGAAAGTGAATAGGTTAGACTCTTGTAGGCATTTATTTAAAAAGCTTGGTCTATTAACTGTGCCATCTTTGTACGTGTATGAAGTTGTAATGCAAGTGAAAACGAATGGTGTGATCCAGAATTCAGATGTTCATGAGTATAATACGCGAAACAGAGCAGATTATCAATATAATGGGTCACAATAGTAGGTTATTTGAACAAAAACCAGATTATATTGGTAGGAAATTTTATAACAAGCTACCTCAAATCTTGAAAAGTAATGATGATTTGAAGATTTTCAAAAAACAAATGAAAAAATATTTAGTTGATGGAGCTTTTTATAGTGTACAAGAATTCCTTTCAGACCTAAACTAGGTTGAACTACTTAGTGTTAGAATTATTATGTAATAACATGACTTGTCTTATACTCCATGACTGGAGTCTTTAAGACGTAATCTAAAAAAAACAATAATTTGTAATTTTCATCAAATATATTATTGAATAGAGCAATTCAAATTTATTTACAGAAGAAACTTAGTTACAAACATAATGAATAAAACATTAATTGTATAAATACATAATGCAAAACTGTACTGCAAGTTGAATTCCCTTCTGCACTACCAACAAAAGAGAATAATAAAAAAATAAAATAAAATTGTAAATAAACAATTTCAAAAAAAGGGAACTTGGATTTTTATTTTTTTATTCATATACGAAAGTAACCCTAACGAAAAAAGATCATTTTAGAATAATATATTCTGAGCAATACTTATTTATTTATTTATTTGAATTGTGTACAAATACTTAACATGAGGAAAGGCACATCAGGCTCATGCCCAAAACTGTCCCATTTCCAATTTTTACTATACACTGTCCAAATCAAAATGTTGGTTATGTCACTTTCACTTTTCAAAATACAATTTACACTCTTCAATACTCAGATAAACGAGCAAATTATGAATCAAATAGATACTATTAGAGTCTGAAATTAAAAAATCTAGAACAGTAACTAAATAATTATAATCTGTAATTTCATCTCTATTTTTATAAGATAACAAAATTACTTTGAACAATCTGAATGGCCATATATACAATAATTATTCTAAAATACTGGAAAAACAGATCTAAGTTGTTGATCTACCTGTAACAGGAGGCAGATGAGGTTGTTTTTGAATCCATGCTTTGAGATGTTCCACATCTCTTTTGACGGACGCTTCAGTCATTCCGAACTTTTTGTAAAGTTTGGATTTTACTTCATCGTTTACTACTTCTAATTCGATGCTCGCCTGAAACAATATAAAAAAAAAACATGAAAATTTCCAAATCATTTGAAATTATGCTTCTCAGCCCAAGAAACATTCTGTATGTTTACAATTCCATCATCTTAAATAAATACATTCATTTTTACTTTCCTTGCCCTATTACCATAGGTAAGGAAAGTATTGCTTTCCGAAAAAAATTAAGGTACCCCAATTTCTGAATTTCTATACGTTTCAAGGTCCCCTGAGTCCAAAAAAGTGGTTTTTGGGTATTGGTCTGTGTGTGTGTGTGTGTGTGTGTGTGTGTGTGTGTGTGTGTGTGTGTGTGTGTGTGTGTGTGTGTGTGGTGTGTGTGTGTGGTGTGTGTGTGTGTGTGTGTGTGTGTGTGTGTGTGTGTGTGTGTGTGTGTGTGGTGTGTGTGTGTGTGTGTGTGTGTGTGTGGTGTGTGTGGTGGTGTGTGTGTGTTGTGTGTGTGTGTGGTGTGTGTGTGTGTGTGTGGTGTGGTGTGTGTGGTGTGTGGTGTGTTGTGTGGTGTGTGTGTGTGTGTGGTGTGTTGTGTGTGGTGTGTGTGTGTGTGTGTGTGTGTGGTGTGGTGTGTGTGTGTGTTGTGTGTGTGTGTGTGTGTGTGTGTGTGTGTGTGTTGTGTTGTGTGTGTGTGTGTGTGTGTGTGTGTGTGTGTGTGTGGTGTGTGTGTGTGTGTGTGTGTGTGTGTGTGTGTGTGTGTATGAGTGTATGCGTACACGATATCTCATCTCCCAGTTAACGGAATGACTTGAAATTTGGAACTTAACTTAAGGTCCTTACACTATAAGGATCCGACACGAACAATTTCGATCAAATGCGATTCAAGATGGCGGCTAAAATGGCGAAAATGTTGTCAAAAACAGGGGTTTTCTCGATTTTCTCGAAAACAGCTCCAACAATTTCGATCAATTTGATACCTAGAAAAGTCATTGATAAGCTCTATCAACTGCCACAAGACTCACATCTGTAAAAATTTCAGGAGCACTGCACCATCTATGCAAAGTTTGATTTTAGATTCCCAATTATCAGGCTTCAGATACAATTTGAACAAAAATTTTCAAGTGGAAAAGATTGAGCGTAAAAATCTCTATAATTAATGTTCAGTAACATTTTCACCTAAAATTGAAAATAAGTTCGAAATGCGAGAAAATAAGATTATTCACTTGCAAACTGTTGGCAACTGTGATTCTATTAAATCATTCACTATGAAGAGATACCAGACTTCGTGTGTCTGCAGCGCTATTGTCCTGTCACCAGCTGGCTCATATCTTAGGAAAGTAGACTTGACATGCGCGGGAACACTAGCGTCAGTTGATCAATTTTCATAACGGCAAGGAAAGTAGTTGTGTGAGTGCGCCACACCAGATTTTTACATTGTTCATTCTATCATCATTAATTTCTCTTATTTCATCATATAATAAAATGGTTTGTATTATTATTAAATAGCGTTGCCGATTTTCTTCCTTAATTTAGTTATATTTCTACATTGTCAAAAACATAGTTGGCATCGTTGTGGAGCTACAAAAGGATAGCTCTAGCGACTTTGTCGAATGACAGACAAGGATAGCAACACCAAAGTTAATCAAATACTGTCATTATAACGTGGACCTCACTGGAGGCTTGAAATACTTTCAGAAAGTTTCCTTTCTGAATAGGTAGATTGATTAACTAATTATTATATTGATTAGATTCCCATATTATCCAGCATCATCTACCAACTTTTACATAATTTTGCTTTTTCAAGGACTACACTAATTTGAATAGGTGTAATTATTGATGATCCAATGATAGCAAACCAAAATTCATAAAATTGATCAGGATAATTTTCAAATTAAACTCGACTCTTCTCAAGGTTAGATTCAATCTTCAGAGTTCAATGGAGGAGAAGATGACTGGATGATTAACGATTAATTTTAATAGAGATGTCTAAAAATATGTTAATCATATTTTCGAGTAATTATTCTGATAGAAAAAGTTAATTATAATGTTCAATTTGATTGTCATATTTTCAGGTAATAATGTGAGAAATAATTTAGCTATTAATTATTCCTATAGTAGGCTACTTCTATTTCTATGTTGTTTGTTCCAATTATTTCTTAATTTAATAATTAATAAAATTTTTTATTTCTCATCTTCATTGACTGAGTTCAATCAAATTTTGACAATATTTTCACCCAATTGATGACTATCAATTTAATAGAGATGAATAATTATAATGGTTCAATAAATTATTCTATTTTTAAAGGGATAATTAAAATATTTTCAAAATATGTTATTACATTTCCCATGTTGTTCGATTGAGTTCATCCATATTATAGCCTAGTAATATTCAATTCATAATTTTTTTCGACGGGAAAACATTTGAAAAAATGAAAACAAAAAACAGGATACTTTTCCAAACATCATAGGTTTACTACGATAATTATTTATGAAATAGAACTGATATTTTAATGGTTCAATCCTCTACTTGAATATTGCAGTAGTATTTGAAGATACCTTTCTTCAAGGTTTACTCTTCTAGTCGTTTCTTCTATAGTGAGGTCCACGTTATAATGGCAGTAGAGAAAGATAGAAGAACAACGTTGCCGATCCTCTGTCTTGTCACTGCCTTCTATAAAGGATAGCTGATACAGGTTTATTGATGTGATATTAACTGTTCATCCTCGTTTAAAATAATCAAAAATAAGTTTCTCAGAGATTGACAATGGTGTAATAACCGAAACCGGTCTTTCTAAGTATCAATAAATCGGTGGTTTTTTGACAATTTCTTAGTCTTTTTCATTCAATATGAATAATTACCACAATATCAACTTCTCAACTACACAAAAAGTGAATATTCAATTCTATTTTATTAAGCAAGAAATTATATTTCTCAATAATTTCTTAATACATTTTCATAATTAAGATGAACTATTTTATAATCAATTATTAATTTTACATGTTAGAAGACGGTCTGGCAACAGAGCAAAGCGTGAAAGAGATAGCGCTTTCCGCTTCGCTGAATGATAGAGAAGTATAGCAATACACTGCTAAGATACACTGAAAGGATAGCTAATCAAACACTGCCATTATAACGTGGACCTCACTATATTCGTTTTTTCTATAGGTCCACGTTATAATGGCAATAGAGAAAGATAGAAGAACAACGTTGCCGATCCTCTGTCTTGTCAATACTTTCTATAGTCGGTAGCTGATACAGGTTTATTGATGTAATATTAACTGTTCATTCTCGTTTAGAATAATCGATTTTATTCTATCCGCCAAGAAAAATATTTTACAATGATTATAATAATGAATTATCATGATTGAGATAGAATATTTTGTAAAATTTATTTCTACATTGTTAAAAAAACGATCTGGCAACGTAGGGGTACTAGAAAAGGATAACACCATCTGCTTTGTTGAATGATAGTCAAGGATAGCAACACCAATGTTGATCAAATACTGCCATTATAACGTGGACCTCGGAATGGTGTCATTAATAAGGAATTCAAACAGTTTAGAGTAGATTCTTCTTGACTTGCGTGAGAGAAAAGTAGATTTAAAAAATTGTCGATCTAATTATTGTTCTTGCAACACTTCTTGATCTATTACAACTAATTCTAGACAGGAAATTGTATTGACAGGTCATACGTTTTAAAGAGAAGATTTGTACGTCAATATAGAACTTGTTAGTCTACTATCATACTCTTTGTAGTATTCGCATTGTAGTATGATTCATTCATTTTTTTTACTTTTGGATTCCCACCATAAGAATGAAAGATGGTGTGAATAGATTAGGAGTCTTTGATATCTTTAATTACAGCTCTCACTCTATAGCTTATTAGAATAAAAACACTTCACTTAATGGGCTACTTTTGTACAAATTAATAAAAATAATATAAAACATTGTAGTAGGTACCCTTTATTATGGCCGTGCAAAGGCTGAAAATAAACTTTCTACTGGTGATATTTTTCAAAGTTTTTCGATTTGTATATCATTAAGCTATTAAAATGAAATAGTTTTCTCAGGGAAACATTTTTTTCCAATCATTCTTTTCGAGATATGAGCTCCTTAAGTTTACATTTTTGGGACAGAACATTTCAAATTCGGTAAGAGATAAATCCATGAATTGAGAGGATGAATTCTTCATGGTAATTTTGATTAAATAAAACAAAAATTTTCTGAAAATATAAATTTCTGAGAAAGTTATTCAATTTACTAAAAATGACCAAAAATAACTTTCAGTTGAGTTATTTTTGGTCATTAATTGAATAACTTCCTCAAAAATTGATATTTTCTAATAAAAACTAAGATCAAGATGGTAGGTCAGTCAGATTTCAGAAAACATTGTGTTTATTTATTAAATAAATTTTTTAATTATATAAATTTTATACATTGATAGATATAATATAATTCTCAACTATGAATGATTGGGGATGGAACAACAGGCTTGAAGCCCAAAACTGTTCCTTCCATTTCCTCTTCATCCAAGGAGTAGAGTGCTAGACTCAATTTTATTTATTTATATTATTATTATTAATATTATTTATTCATTCATTGGATACACATGCAGCCTATAATATATAAGTAGTCACCTGTATTACTGATGTATATAGGTCTATATAGGTATAGTAAATGCTTCATAATTCAATATTGTTGTCCCATTTGCATTGAGGGACAGTAGAGTAATAAAGAATGACAGTGTATGTGTGTGTGAGTATACTTATGTGTTAATGTTCATATGTGTGTGAGTTTATGTGCAATTGTGTGCGTAAAAGACATCACTCACCGGAAATTACTTTTGGCCTTCGCACCTCTCTTGTTTAAAGAAACAAGATTTCTATAAAAAAATGTAATAATAGAAAAACGGGCTGTCGAGATGGCTAGATTGGTTTGGAATGTAATTATTTTAGAAACAACGCAGTCTTATGAAGTCTTTCACACATAACGACACTTTTATTTGTTTTAAACAATGCAGTTTCATGAAGCCTTTCACACATGACGAAATTTGGCAGACACACATAAAGGTTATTCAGACACAGTATTTTAAATATTCTCCAATGAAATTTGTATTGTTGGAACAGAGTAGTGATAACATAGGCTACAATTCAATCATGATCACATGAAATATATTGTAGTTTTCTACCTGCTATAGGATAATTTCCTAAAAAGCAACTGTACTAAATAAATGAATAATAATATTGTAGTTTTCTATGAATTTACTTACATGTAACCCGTGCTTCGCAAGGGTCTAATTGAAACCTTGACAAACTGAAAACTTGACGATCAGTTCAGTACCTAGTTCAGGCATCATGAAGCATTATTCGTGAATTTCCTATCCCGTACGTGTATAAACATAAACCCATTATTCTCCCCTTTATCATATTATAGATATAGACGTACGTGTATAAACCCTGTCATTTATTATAATTATAGATATAGACTAGCAGGTAACCCGTGCTCCGCAAGGGTCTATTATTGAAAACATGAAAAACTGAAAACTTAAACTAGGTACTGAAATCTTGAAGAAGTTTTGAATAGCCTATAATCATCCTTGGTAAATTAAGAATCTATATGAAAAATTGATCAGTTGAGTAGTTGAGACGTGATGATGCGTCATTCGTGAATTTTCTATCCCGCACGTGTATAAGCCAATTCTTTTCATTTAATATATTTCATAGATAACTCAACAATCAGAGCAGTAGACTTGATAATATTAATTTATTCCAGAAAAATATGATATTGCTTGTTAATTTGAGAGTGTGAGTAGCCTACATAATACGGTTGAATAATTTAAAGTAGGTACTTTAACCGTCATGAACACATATTTTATCAATTTGAAACATTATCAATTTCTAGAAAATTCTATTGAACGTATCAATGGTTTCAACAGATATTCATAAATATTGTAGCAACAGAAAATAATTTTAATATTTCAAATGAACTCTTAAAATAAGTGTAACAAATTCAATTAGCCTTTCAGTATTACACAAGAGCAAAGTTCACAGTGTAAGGATATTCATTAATAGTGTAGCAACAGAAAATAATACTAATATTTTTAATAAACCTTTTAAAATTAGTGTAACAAATTCAATTAGTTTTTTCAATATTAATATACGGTACCTCAGAGCAAATTTTACAGAGTATAGCTGCGTTTACACCAAAGTTATTAACAAAATGTTAATAGCTTAATCTTTATAGATTCTATTAGATTGAACGGAACTTGACAAACACATATGCTCATCATGTGTATGATAAGCTATATTTAAACTATAGAATCTATAAGGATTAAGTTATTAACATTTTGTTAATAACTTTGGTGTAAACGCAGCTTTAATCTTTTCAATATATTTGTAAAACATTCAATCAGTTTTGCAATATAAATATACACAAGAGCAAAGCATTTTAAGGACTCTTAAAATGAAAAAGACGTAGATTAAATAAAGAATCTTACAGGTAAATCTCTTTATTATGATTGTGATACACAATTCATCATAATTTCAGAGACCAGAACACACCTGTTCTGTTTATAGTAACCTAGAAATTGTCAAAACCAAATCAAGGAAATTATTTGTTATCTAAATGTTCAGGTCCAGGCTACAGAGAGCGTTTCTTTTGGGAATATTTGATTTTGTTTTTAAGAGAGAGACTTATCCCCAGCATGAAGATCTGACAGAGAGGGAATTGGACGAACAAAAGAGAAGAGAAGTCATTAACAAGTCAGACGATTTCTACAACACCAATAGACATGAGGAGGCTTGTTTACTACTAACAGGTATGTAAGCAATTTATCTATTTATTTTTATTTATTTATAATTTTTACAAAGTAGCACTGATTGGGAGAGAAAAACTAAGGAAACTCCTTGTACCATTCTCCTCCCGAATTTAGATAACATTTTAAAAGTCCGAGATAGGGTTATGGTTTTACTTTTATAAAATTTAGTCCATTTTCACTAAAAAACAACGAAAACTAAGAATTTTAAATTTTGATGGTTGAAAAACAGAATAAAAAACAAAAATATGACACTCAAATCACCATTAATTGGAACATTTTTGTATTAATTAATTAATTGGAACAATTCTTAATGGTTTGGAGATCAACTTGATACTTATTCTTTATATGAGTCAATAGAATAAGAATAAATAATAATATTGGGTCTAAACTTATTTTTTCAATCTTTTTTCATCTTCCATAGTCTTCAATCTTTTCCTTATGATATTCATTATTCATTCATTCATTCATTGATACAATAAATACATCATTGAAATGATAGGGAGAGAAAAAATAAGGTAACCTTGTGCTATTCCTCTCCCAAATTTAGATAAGGTTACACATAGTCCGAAATTGGTTAAGTCTTGTAGTTGTTCACTTCACTATGTAGCCTATTCATTTAATCACAAATAAATGAATCAACTTGATGTAATGATATGAATACAAGATTATATATTATTGAATATAAAATAATAATATATTTCAAATCTCTGTATGTGTGCCCGGGCCCTCAAAATAATACAAAAAGTAGGCTATAATAATATTAATTCCGATAAAGTAGTCTAATAAGGCTACTTGTAAAATAATAAAAAAATAGCTATAGTGAGGTCCACGCTATAATGGCAGTGGATAAAGATAGCAGAGCAACGTTGCCGATCCTCTGGCTTGTCAATGCCTTCTATAGACAGAGTAGCTGATACAGGTTTATTGATGTAATATTAACTGTTCATTCTTGTTTAAAATAATCAATTATAATTTATTAAGCAAGAAATAATATTTTCCAATAATTTCATGATGAATTTTGTCATACATGACATCAAAACCTATTCAATTTCTGAAATATTATTTTGTGAATTGGAAATCTGGTCGCGGATTTAATTATTAAATATACGGTAATTGATAAAGCGAGAAGATCTCCAATGTACAAAGATGAAACGTGTGTTTTATCACGTTTCGTGAAGGCAATATGATGGTTTTTAGCTCCATGCTATACAAACAAGAGTGAGTTGACTTTTGGTCTGTGAATCAGTGCTGCATGTGTTTTTCACATAAATAGATTTTGAATTTTTGTGAAGCGTTTGTGAAGCGTGTTCCTTGAACCGTTTGTGAAGTTAGTTGTTGAGTTAAGGCATTGGTTACCTGAAGGATTCTGTCTTGGGGATTCAATTATAGGCTGTCGCAGTCCGGGCAGTTTAAACCTACATAATTGTATTTTTAGGATTTGAATCTTGTAGGGAAAGCTGGTGTTTTTGATTCAATCAACTGGCAGAGTTTTTTTATATATTTTTTTTAAAATTCGGGAGTGTTTTATCTGGACCTTGAAGAGCAGGCCAAGGGACTCTTATTAAGGTAAAGTAAGATAATAGTTAATTGTACATTTTTTTAATTTTTCAGATCTATAATTCAAAATAGTTATTTTTTTCTTATTATAATCATAAACTGAACGACCACAGATCAGCAAAGCGAGTAGCCCCTGAAATATTCATCTGATTATTATTTCGTAATAGATTCTAATTCTAATTCTAATTTCTTAATAAATAATTTATTTTTTTGTTTTAAATATCAAAAACCTGTACGATCTTTTCTTGTTTTTCATTTTCCCACCTTACAATTTTCATAATTGAGATGAAAAATTTTGTTAATCAATTATTAATGCTACATTGTTGAAAGACAATCTGGCAACAGAGCAAAGCAAGAAAGAGATAGCGCTATCCGCTTTGTTGAATGATAGACAGGGATAGCAATACCATTGCTAATCAAACACTGCCTTATAACGTGGACCTTATGACCTCAAAAATATATGTTCATATAACAGTGAAGGTCTTACTCTGAACAAATAGCGGTTTAAAATGGTCGATATTTGAATTTTAGACATTATAAAAATTTGGAAATTGAATAGTTTTGGGCCAAGCCTGTTGTTCCCTCTCAATCATTTAATTGGTAGAGAGTTAGTGGGGAGGATATTTTTAATATTCTTTCCGAAGAATGGACATTGATATGTCCAAAGCTCTGCCAATTTATGTAGATGCATAACAATATAATTATCCATAGTTTATTATATTACAAATTACTTTTTCATATCATATACTTTCAATAATTATTTTCTTAGTCTATATTATGTAAATTCATCTATAATTTTGCTTTATTGTAAGCTATTGTATATAAGTGTATAAGCCAGTTTATATTGTAATCTACATAAAGTACTCAATCAATCAGTCAATCAATCAATCAATCATATTTATATGATTTGTGATTCATCTAAAATTAATGAATAAATAAAAAATATTTGTTTTTTGCATGTGGCATTTGACTCTGTTTTTCTTGTGATCAAATAAACAGATGTCGATATTTTTGTTTGTTTATTTTATAAAGCTTCTGTTATTCTATTTATTTATTTCATGTATTTTTCAATACTTGTTGACATGGCCAGTTGTAAAGTGTTTTGGCTTAATAAAATTGAGTTTGAATTTGTAGATTACAAGAACTCTGGGGACACAGAGGTGCTATGGCGATTGGCCAGAGCCAAATACATGCAGTATGACGCAAACCGTGACACCAACAGACAGCATCTGATAGTGGAGGCCTATGACGTCATCACCAGAGCACTCCGCCTAGGTGACGACAAGTACTCAGTACTTCACAAGTGGTATGCCGTGCTTCTAGATGAGAAAAGTGCCATAGATGGACTCAGGCAAAGGATTCAGGCTCTTGAAAAGGTTTGTTCTTATATTCTGTTATTTATTTATTCATTTATTTATTCATTTATTTATTCAGTCATGTAGAATTATCACACTTACATGAGAAGGCACAAGAGGCTTATGTCCAAAACTATCCCTTCTCTAATTGTTAAGAATTAAATATAAAAATATGGACACAGAGGCTCCTTAAGAGGCCTGTTTTATTGTTTAATTGAAATAGAATGCAAAATTGAATAAGAAAATATGAAATAAGTATGAATAAGTAGAATTAAAATAAGAAAATACGGTTATTGGACAAAAAAGCGCTATAAATTGACTTGGAGGATTCAGGCTCCTGAAAAGGTATGATTTTATTTATCTCTAGAAGGGTACTGAGATTTTATTTTTCTTTATATTTATATGATTTTATTCTATTATTCCTTAGGAATAAAACAGGATTTTATTTTTTTATTTATCTATTTATACGTGGATACAATAACAAATCATATAAATATGATTGGGAAGGAACAACAGGCATGGCCCAAAACTATTCCATTCCCAAATTTTGATTACATGTCCAAAAAATAGGTTATGTTTGTTCTGTAAGAAGTTCAAGGTCAACTTTCGTCCAAAAATAAATATGAGATGCAAATTTTAAATTTAGAAAAATTAAAACACCAAATCATAGTTAAATATTACACTTAATTATCACTGCACATTGTATTAATTAAGTTATTTTATGAATTTTGAAGCCAAAAATACACACAAATTCTCACTAAGAACAGCTGGGATTTTATTGTTTTATGAAAATACAAAGATTGAATAATGAAGTTGAATATAAATGGGTAAACTCTTTCTTTTATAAGTGGTATTGGACAAAAAAGCGCTATAAATAAACTCAGAGAATTCAGGCTCTTGAAAAGGGTTGTTCCTTTAATCTGTTATAAGAGTTAAATATAGAAATATAGACACAGAGGCTCCTTAAGAGGCATGTTTTATTGTTTCATTGGAATAGAATGCAAAATTTAATAATTGAAGTAGAATTAAAATAAGGAAATATGGCTATTAGACGGGAGAAGCGCCATAGATGGACTAAGGCAAAAGATTCAGGCTCTTAAAAAGGATGTTTTTCTATTATTCCATAGGGATAGAACAGGATTTTATTGCTTTATCTAAGAATATGATAGAACAATACAAGGATCGAATAATGAAAGTTGAATAAAAATGGGTAAGCTAGCTTTTATAAGTAGTATTGAGCAAAAAAGCGATATAGAGTTAGGCAGAGGATTCAAGCTCTTGAAAAGGTATGTTATACTAATATTCCATAGGAATAGAACAGGATTTTATTGTTTTATCTAATAATATTATAGAAAAATACAAAGATTGAATTATGGAAGTTGAATAAAAATGGGTAAGCTAGCTTTTATAAGTAGTATTGAGCAAAAAAGCGATATAGAGTTAGGCAGAGGATTCAAGCTCTTGAAAAGGTAAGCTCTTCTATTATTTCATAGGAATAGAATAGGATTCTTATGTTTTATCTAAGAATATGATAGAAAAATACAAAGATTGAATAATGAAACATGAATAAAAATTGGTAAACTAGCTTTTATAAGTAGTATTGGACAAATAGTGCTTTAAATGGACTTGGGCAGATGATTCAGGCTGTTGAGCAAGTTTTTTCAAAATATTTTTTTGAAGAGTAAACCAGAAAAATACACAGAGGCTCCTTAAGAGGTCTGCTCTCTTCTTGTTCCATAGAAATAGAATAGAAAATTTCAGAAATTGAATGAGAAAGTAGAATGAAAAGAAGTGAAAGATAATATATAAACACACTTTTTTCATGTATTTGAACACGACATGCAGTCAATCGTGTTCAAATACATGAAAATGTGTGTTAATACAAAGCAGCTCGGAATGGATCAAGAAACCATCACCTATAATATATAATATTAGAAAATATATATGAAATATTAAAAATCTTATATAAAAGAAAGAAAAATATATATAGGTGGAGAATCTGGAATTAGTTTGCCGTTTTATCGGACGAGAAAGTACACGACTTGACCTATTTCGGACTATCTTAATTTGGGAGAGGAATAGCACAAGGTTACCTTATTTTTTCTCTCCCTATCATTTTTGATGATGTACTTATTGTATCAATCAATAAAGAAGGACGCCATAGATTATTAGTTTGAAGCTTTATGGGAAAGATTTTTTTGTATTTCAGGTGAAAGAGCATCTTCTACAAGCCAACAAGTTGGACCCTCTAGACACAAGCACTCTCTACCTGCTGGGATCCTGGTGCTATCACCTGGCAGATATGACCTGGATGCAACGGAAGGTTATTCACAACATATTTTGTCAGCATAACAAAATGATATCCAACATAGCTTTATCTCTAAAGCTGCGATTACTCCAAAGTTATTAACAAAATGTTTATTTTTCCGTCCTGATGGATTCTATTAGATTAAACATAACTCATCATACAAATGATGAACATATATGTGTTTGTCAAGTTCCTTTCAATCTAATAGAATCCATACGGACGGAAAATTTTTTTTGTTAATAACTTTGGTGTAAACGCAGCTTAACATAACTAGATTATGAATTAGATTACAAACATATGACTTCTATCATCAATTAAATGCCTATAAGTTCGCCCCGAATTTTTTCGTTATTTATTTAATGTCAATGCATAATAATTCAAATTCATTGACAAAGTAACCACAGCAAAAAATCTGGTGTGGTACACTCACACAACTTTCCTTGCTCATTGATCTATAAGCCTCATTCTTAAACGAGAATAATTTAGGGGAATAACATTATGCCGATTGGCAGCTAAATAATTAAAACTATGATTATACTATTGTTTTTGTTTTTTCCTTTGTTTGAATTATAAAATTTGAGGATTTTTTGAAAGTTGTCAAAACAAATAAAATATCTTCTACAAAAAAAATATCGACATGTGTTCTTTTGAATAAACTGCTCTACCTACCTACCTCACGCACGAGAAGGAGGTTACAAAGTAAATTTCCCAGGGATGGGGTAGACCCCCTGTTAGTTTCTCAGGGAGGAGACTATTGCCAGTTAATAGAGCTGATAAATAACTATACATAGTATGAGTTTGAAAAAAAAATCGGTCAAATCATTTTTGAGAAAATCGTGATAGAAATTCATTCTTTTCAGGAATATTACGGAGCTCCAGCAATTTTCCCAGAAATGAGACTCATGTCAGTTGATAGGGCTCATAAATAGCTATCTAGGGTATAAATTTGTAGAAAATCGTTAGAGCCGTTTTTGAGAAAACCGTGAAAAATATGGTTTTTTAGCCATTATCCGCCATTTTGAATTGAATTTTATTGAATTTCTTATTGTCGGATCCTCATGGTAAAAGGACCTTAAGTTTAAAATTTCAAGTCAATCGATTGATTAGGAATGGAGTTATCGTGTTTTTGGCAAACCCTTTTTTTGGCAACATTTTCGCCATTTTAGCCGCCATCTTGAATTGCATTTGATCGAAAATTGTTCGTGTCGGATCCTTATAGTGTAAGGACCTTAAGTTACAAATTTCAAGTCATTCCGTTAATTGGGAGATGAGATATCGTGTACACACACACACACACACACACTCACACTCACACATCCAAAAATCATGTTTTTGGGCTCAGGGGACCTTGAAACGTATAGAAAACATGAAATTAGAAATTTGAATTTTTTTGGAGAGCAATACTTTCTTTACCTGTGGTAATAGGGCAAGGAAAGTGGAAACAACCATTAGCTTATACTGGCATATTCAGACTGACTCAGAGCATCCTATAGTGAGGCCTACATTTATAATGACTGTTTGATTAGCAATGGTATTGATATCCTTGTCTATCATTCAACAAAGCGGATAGCGCTAACTCTTTCTCGCTTGCTCTGTTGCCAGATCGTCTTTTAACAATATAGAATTGATAATTGTTTAACAAAATATTTCATCTTAATTGTGGAAACTCATTATGGAATTATTGAAAAATATAATTTCTTGCTTGATAAAATATAATTGATTATATTAAACGAGAATCGAGAATGAAAAGTTGATATTACATGAATAAACCTGTATCAGCTACCGTCTATAGAAGGCATTGAAAAGACAGAGGATCGGCAACGTTGTTCTCCTATCTTTCTCCATTGCCATTATAACGTTGACCTCACTATAGTAAATCATCCTGACCCTCACTTTTGATACAATTTTATTATATACTAGCAGGTAACCCGTGCTCTGCGAGGATCTATTTGAAAACTTGACAATCTGGAAACTTGACCTACTGAATCCTTGAATAATTTAAGATAGGCCTATAACCACCCTCCGTCAATCAAGAATCTAGATGCAAAATTCCAAGTTAATCAGTTGAGTAGTTCAGACGTCATTCGTGAATTTCCTATCCCACACCTACATAAGCCAATTAATCTTTCCTTTATTCTATTACTAGCCGTCAGGCTCACTTCGCTCGCCATATCCTTCTAGCCAGGGGGCTCCGCCCCCTGGACCCCCGACTGGATCGTCCAAGAATGAGATCAGCAGGCTCGCTTCGCTCGCCTGCATTTTTCATTTTAACATTTTCATCATAATTATGCTAGGACGATCCAGTCGGGGGTCCAGACTAAACGTCTGGCTAAACGGATATGGCGAGCGAAGCGAGCCTGACGGCTAGTAATATAATTTTCCCAGGAATAGCTCTGATTGAAGTAGCAGTGCCCAATCAATTTTCCCACGATAAATGCATTTCAATCTTCAAATTGGTGCCAACTTAACAAAGTCAACTCAACTTAATGCCAACCTGACAAAATGATTGATTTAGTTACTAGTTAACAACTGTTTCGAAGAGGTACTCTCTCTAGATTATAGTTCTATATTAATGGACATTTTTCGATTATAAGAGAATAAGAAGAAAATACATGCTAAAAGACGAACTTTAAACCCTTAAAAACCACCCTAGAGTTAAAATATTGCCAAAAGATTTCTTAGTGCGCCTCTAAAGGGCCAACTGAACATACCTACCAAATTTGAACGTTTTTAGTCCGGTAGATTTTTAGTTCTGCGAGTGAGTGAGTCAGTCAGTCAGTCAGTGCCATTTCGCTTTTTTATATATAGAAGAAGAAGATATAACTAAATTATGAATTAGATTACAAACATAACTTCTAAACTGCGTCTATCATTATTTAAATGTATGTAAGTTCGTCCCGAATTTTGTCGTTATTTATTTAATGTCAATGCATAATTGGTTACTTCGTCAATGAATTTGAAAAATAACCACAGAAAAATAACAACCTTCAGCTTATACTGGCATATTCAGACTGACCCAGAGCATCCTATAGTGAGGCCTACATTATAATGACTGTTTGATCAGCAATGGTATTGCTATCCTTGTCTATCATTCAACAAAGCGGATAACGCTAACTCTTTCTCGCTTGCTCTGTTGCCAGATCGTCTCTTAACAATGTAGAATTAATAATTGATTAAAAAAATATTTCATCTTAATTGTGAAAACTCATTATGAAATTATTGGAAAATATAATTTCTTGCTTAATAAAATATAATTGATTATTTCAAACGAGAATGAACAGTTAATATTACATCAATAAATCAGTATCAGCTACCGTCTATAGAAGGCATTGAGAAGACAGAGGATCAGCAATGTTGTTCTCCTATCTTTCTCCACTGCCATTATAACGTGGACCTCACTATAGTAAATTCTTATGATGGGGAGTCCCTAGCGGGAAGGTCCCACCTCGCCTGAATGAATCATCTGAGCCGTCAATGAGCCTTACAACTGTCTTACTTCAGCCGGGACCAACAGTTCAACGTGCCCATTCGATAACACTGTATGTTCACTGTCACTGTCACAGCTTTAAAGAGCCATCTGACCGTTGACCACTCTCTGTCTGCACAAACGCTTACAAAAAACTAGAAAATAGACCGGGCTCTGCGAGGGTCTATTTAAAAACTTGACAATCTGGAAACTTGACCTACTGAATTCTTGAATGATTTAAGATAGGTCTATAACTATCCTCGGTAAATTAAGAATCTAGATGCAAAATTTCAAGTTAATCAGTTGAGTAGTTCAGACGTAAAATGCGTCATTCGTAAAAATTTCCTATCCCGTACGTCTATAACTACCTCCGTAAACAAAGTCATAGTTCACCCTGGTGACGTCAGCACAGGTAGGGCTCCTGTTGATTTCGGCTGATCTATATCAGCTATAGTGAGGTCCACTTTATAATGGCAGTGGATAAAGATAGAAGAATAGCGATGCCGATTCTCTGCATTAAATTATTATATTTCTACACTGTCAAAAACATAATTGGCATCGTTGTAGACCTAGAAAAGGTCTTTGTTGAATGATAGACAAGGATAGCAAAACCAAAGTTGATCAAATACTGTCATTATAACGTGGACCTCACTATAGTGTTTCTATTGGTGTAGAAGCCCTACCTGTGCTAACGTCACCATCAACCACCTGTCATGCACTATGGCTTTGTTTACGGAGTTAGTGGTATGAGCCAATTCTTTCCTTTATTATAATTATTATAGATGAACGAATAATTTATTAATGATGAATATTTTGACAGATGACAGCCACGTTGTTTGCACGCGCACCCACGGCCACCTTTGAGGAAGCACTGACTTATTTCAAAATGGCGGAAGACGCGAAACCCAACTTCTACTGTCGAAATCTGCTGATGTTGGGAAAAACTTATCTGAAACTTGGCTATATGGACAGAGCGAGGTATTATTTGAAACAGGCCAGCGAGCATATTGTCAACGTTGAGGAGGACCTGAGGACACATGCTGAGGCTAGGAGGCTGCTGAAAGAGCTGGGAGAGTAAGAGAGAAGATACAATTGAGAAGAGGAGAAAGGGAGATGGAAGATACAGATGATATGGACAGGAAGGGAGAGAGAAAATACGATTAAGAGGGAGAGTAAGGGAGAGAGAAGATACAAATGATGAAGCTGTAACCTGGATTCTGAAAAATAAATCAGTGTTTACAAATTTGTCATTTATGTTGTATTATAATTCTTCTTCTCACTATCCTCCTTTCTTACTTTTTCCAATCATCATCATCATCAACATCTTCTTTCTCTTCTTCACCCCTGCCGTCTTTTCCTTCTCCTCCAGCCTTATTTTTCATTTTCTTCTTCTCTTCTTCTTCTTCTTCTTCTTCTTCTTCTCTTGCTTTTTTTCCTTCTCTTCTTCTTCTTCTTCTCTTCTTCTTCTTCTTCTTCTTCTTCTTCTTCTTCTTCTTCTTCTGTTCTCTCTTCTTCTTTCTTCTTCTTCTTCTTCTTCTTCTTCTTCTTGATTCTTCTTCTTCTTCTTCTTCTTCTTCTTCTTCTTCTTCTTCTTCTTCTTCTTCTTTTTCTCCCTAGAGAGTGGATCATTATGTTATATTTTTAAATATAATTTTATGGAAATCGAGAGAGCATTCTTTGGAGGAAGATAGGCGAAATTCAAGAAAATACTGCGAAAAACCTCTACAAATTAAAACGTAGGGGCATTTATGCATCCTGACACATAGACTCTATAGTGGGATGCTACACGATAGTTTAAGGAAATTTTCCAAGTATGTAAAGGACTTTTTTCCATATTGAACATGTTTTTTCAATGTTTAATAAATACCTCTGACATGGTTACACGACAGAGAAAAATAAAAATATATAATATATTTAAGTAAGAATGCTGAAGCGAACTGTTGGAAAAGTGGAGGAGTTGATAAAATTGAGAGAGATCGATTCTGTTTCAAATGTAAGAAAATTGAAAAGCTTATTTAAAAAAAAGTTGAATTCGAATGTAGTTCATATGAAAAGAAGGGCATCTATGTGAAATTGAGGACAACAAAAATATTTGAGAAACACGTAGTATTATAATCCAGTGGACGTTCAGTGATCATAATCTATACTACTGTATCTACAATATTGTGTCAATTCTTCCAAAAATGAGTGTCCAAATCTGAAAAGTAACAAAATTTTGCATTTCTATCAAGCTATTTTCTCATCAAAACCAATTGAATCTCCTATTCTCTCCCGTATTTTTCCACAACCTTGTGTATCATCAATAATCCACAGTAGATAATTAGAATCTGTGGACCGAAATTACTCGTAATTCCATGATCACTACCGTACTCTTAAGATTTTCTTAAATTGATCCATTGTCTAAGATGGCATTGAGAGGTGGAGATTAAATAGTTTTTCTCTAGTTTTACTCTGAGAGTTAAAGATACTCTTCCAACTGAAAACTGCATTGCGTGTAAGTAAATAATTACTATTTTGCCGCTAATTTTGTTTTTTTTAGCTAAAAAAAAGCTGCATCGGCTCTTAGTCTTTGTGATCTGTCTGTGAAGGTCTTTTTCATCCTCAGCTCCTCTTCTTTTTCTTCTTCTTCTGCGTCTTCTTTTTTCTTTTCTCCTTCTTCTTCTCATTCTTCTTCTTATTTTTCTTCTTCTTTCGATCTTTTGTTGATTGAAATTCGAGAATAATTGTATGAATTTCTCCATCAAAACTCTTGTAAATACTATAGGAGATGATAAGATCTGACGATTTGCTATAAACACTGGCATTAGAGCAATAATTGTTTTCCCTTCTTCTTCTTCTTCTTCTTCTTCTTCTTCTTCTTCTTATTCTTCTTCTTCTATTCTTCTTCCTTCTTCTTTCTTCTGCTCTTCCTGCTTCTTCTTCTTCTTCTTCTTTCTTCTTCTTCTTTCTTCTTCTTTTCTTCTTCTTCTTTTCTTATTCTTCTTCTTCTCTTATTCTTCTTCTTCTTCTTTTTTCTTTTTCTCTTCTTTTGGCAAAGATAATATCTACCACGAACAATCATCAGTAGTGGAGTTTTGAGAGCTGCCTATCCAATAGAAATCGAGGGGTGGTGGCCTCCCCACTCCACCCCCCCAGCCCCAGTCGGCCATTTGGCCCCGCCCCCAGCCA